>NW_027513558.1:67362-124942 GCF_048772815.1 Callospermophilus lateralis
CCTCTTGAAATACCCCATGCAGAGACTGGCGAAAAACACTTTCGTTTGAAAGTGGTTGCCAAGCTTCCAAAAAACTACTAGTTTGCTGAAATCTCAGCAAACATTTTTTCACCAAATCTTGATGATACTTGGTGGTAATGATCAGTTCACTAATCCCACTTGGCTGCCCAATTTTTATTCTTCTAGGTTGAAGCATTCGTTTCCAGTAACAGTTTGAATTTTTAGGTTTCACTCTGTTTTCTCCTACATAGATAGCTGTGATTGGAATTCTAAATCAAACACGGTTTGTGCTAGCTCCTTGAAACTTGACCAAATGAAGTAGTTCTAAGTTCTATCTCTATGGTTTGTTTCCTCTTGTAGTACCCCATGCAGAGACTGGCGAAAAACACTTTCGTTTGAAAGGGGTTGCCAAGCTTCCAAAAAACTACTAGTTTGCTGAAATCTCAGCAAACCTTTTTTCACCAAATCTTGATGATACTTGGTGGTAATGATCAGTTCACTAATCCCACTTGGCTGCCCAATTTTTATTCTTCTAGGTAGAAGCATTCGTGTCCAGTAACAGTTTGAATTTTTAGGTTTCACTCTGTTTCTCCTACATAGATAGCTGTGTTTGGACTTCTAAATCAAACACGGTTTGTGCTAACTCCTTGAAACTTGACCAAATGAAGTAGTTCTAAGTTCTATCTCTATGGATTGTTTCCTCTTGAAGTACCCCATGCAGAGACTGGCGAAAAACACTTTCGTTTGAAAGGGGTTGCCAAGCTTCCAAAAAACTACTAGTTTGCTGAAATCTCAGCAAACATTTTTTCACCAAATCTTGATGATACCTGGTGGTAATGATCAGTTCACTAAGCCCACTTGGCTGCCCAATTTTCACTGTTCTAGGTTCAAGCGTTCGTTTCCAGTAACACTTTGAATTTTTAGGTTTCACTCTATTTTCTGCTATATAGATAGATGTGTTTAAAACTCTAAATCAAACACGGTTTGTGCTAGCTCCTTGAAACTTGACCAAGTGAAGTAGTTCTAAGTTCTATCTCTATGGTTTGTTTCCTCCTGAAGTACCCCATGCAGAGACTGGCGAAAAACACTTTCGTTTGAAAGGGGTTGCCAAGCTTCCAAAAAACTACTAGTTTGTTGAAATCTCAGCAAACCTTTTTTCACCAAATCTTGATGATACTTGGTGGTAATGATCAGTTCACTAAGCCCACTTGGCTGCCCAATTTTTATTCTTCTAGGTTGAAGCATTCGTTTCCAGTAACAGTTTGAATTTTTAGGTTTCACTCTGTTTTCTCCTACATAGATAGCTGTGTTTGGAATTCTAAATCAAACACGGTTTGTGCTAGCTCCTGGAAACTTGACCAAATGAGTAGTTCTAAGTTCTATCTCTATGGTTTGTTTCCTCTTGAAGTACCCCATGCAGAGACTGCCGAAAATCACTTTCGTTTGAAAGGGGTTGCCAACTTCCAAAAAACTACTAGTTTGCTGAAATCTCAGCAAACATTTTTTCACCAAATTTTGATGATACTTGTTGGTAATGATCAGTTCACTAATCCCACTTGGCTGCCCAACTTTCACTTCTCTAGGTTCAAGTGTTCGTTTCCATTAACACTTTGAATTTTTAGGTTTCACTCTGTTTTCCGCTATATAGATAGATGTGTTTGAAACTCTAAATCAAACACGGTTTGTGCTAGCTCCGTGAAACTTGACAAAATGAAGTAGTTCTAAGTTAGATCTCTATGGTTTGTTTCCTCTTGAAGTACCCCATGCAGAGACTGGTGAAAAACACTTTCGTTTGAAAGGGGTTGCCAAGCTTCCAAAAAACTACTAGTTTGCTGAAATCTCAGCAAAATTTTTTTCACCAAATCTTGATGATACTTGGTGGTAATGATCAGTTCACTAATCAAACTTGGCTGCCTAATTTACACACTGTTGGTTCAAGCGTTCGTTTCCAGTAGCACTTTGAATTTTTAGGTTTCACTCTGTTTTCTGCTATATAGATAGATGTGTTTGAAACTATAAATCAAACACGGTTTGTGCTAGCTCCTTGAAACTTGACCAAATGAAGTAGTTCTAAGTTCTACCTCTATGGTTTGTTTCCTCTTGAAGTACCCCATGCAGAGACTGGCGAAAAACACTTTCGTTTGAAAGTGGTTGCCAAGCTTCCAAAAAACTACTAGTTTGCTGAAATCTCAGCAAACATTTTTTCACCAAATCTTGATGATACTTGGTGGTAATGATCAGTTCACTAATCCCACTTGGCTGCCCAATTTTATTCTTCTAGGTTGAAGCATTCGTTTCCAGTAACAGTTTGAATTTTTAGGTTTCACTCTGTTTTCTCCTACATAGATAGCTGTGTTTGGAATTCTAAATCAAACACGGTTTGTGCTAACTCCTTGAAACTTGACCAAATGAAGTAGTTCTAAGTTCTATCTCTATGGATTGTTTCCTCTTGAAGTACCCCATGCAGAGACTGGCGAAAAACACTTTCATTTGAAAGGGGTTGCCAAGCTTCCAAAAAACTACTAGTTTGCTGAAATCTCAGCAAACATTTTTTCACCAAATCTTGATAATACCTGGTGGTAATGATCAGTTCACTAAGCCCACTTGGCTGCCCAATTTTCACTCTTCTAGGTTCAAGCGTTCGTTTCCAGTAACACTTTGAATTTTTAGGTTTCACTCTGTTTTCTGCTATATAGATAGATGTGTTTGAAACTCTAAATCAAACACGGTTTGTGCTAGCTCCTTGAAACTTGACCAAATAAAGTAGTTCTAAGTTCTATCTCTATGGTTTGTTTCCTCCTGAAGTACCCCATGCAGAGACTGGCGAAAAACACTTTCGTTTGAAAGGGGTTGCCAAGCTTCCAAAAAACTACTAGTTTGCTGAAATCTCAGCAAACCTTTTTTCACCAAATCTTGATGATGCTTGGTGGTAATGATCAGTTTACTAAGCCCACTTGGCTGCCCAATTTTTATTCTTCTAGGTTGAAGCATTCGTTTCCAGTAACAGTTTGAATTTTAGGTTTCACTATGTTTTCTCCTACATAGATAGCTGTGTTTGGAATTCTAAATCAAACACGGTTTGTGCTAGCTCCTTGAAACTTGACCAAATGAAGTATTTCTAAGTTCTATCTCTATGGTTTGTTTCCTCTTGAAGTACCCCATGCAGAGCCTGGCGGAAAACACTTTCGTTTGAAAGGGGTTGCCAAGCTTCCAAAAAACTACTAGTTTGCTGAAATCTCAGCAAACCTTTTTTCACCAAATCTTGATGATACTTGGTGGTAATGATCAGTTCACTAATCCCACTTGGCTGCCCAATTTTTATTCTTCTAGGTTGAAGCATTCGTTTCCAGTAACAGTTTGAATTTTTAGGTTTCACTATGTTTTCTCCTACATAGATAGCTGTGTTTGGAATTCTAAATCAAACACGGTTTGTGCTAGCTCCTGGAAACTTGACCAAATGAAGTAGTTCTAAGTTCTATCTCTATGGTTTGTTTCCTCTTGAAGTACCCCATGCAGAGACTGGCGAAAAACACTTTCGTTTGAAAGGGGTTGCCAAGCTTCCAAAAAACTACTAGTTTGCTGAAATCTCAGCAAACATTTTTTCACCAAATCTTGATGATACTTGGTGGTAATGATCAGTTCACTAATCCCACTTGGCTGCCCAACTTTCACTCTTCTAGGTTCAAGCGTTCGTTTCCATTAACACTTTGAATTTTTAGGTTTCACTCTGTTTTCTGCTATATAGATAGATGTGTTTGAAACTCTAAATCAAACACGGTTTGTGCTAGCTCCTTGAAACTTGACCAAATGAAGTAGTTCTAAGTTCTACCTCTATGGTTTGTTTCCTCTTGAAATACCCCATGCAGAGACTGGCGAAAAACACTTTCGTTTGAAAGTGGTTGCCAAGCTTCCAAAAAACTACTAGTTTGCTGAAATCTCAGCAAACATTTTTTCACCAAATCTTGATGATACTTGGTGGTAATGATCAGTTCACTAATCCCACTTGGCTGCCCAATTTTTATTCTTCTAGGTTGAAGCATTCGTTTCCAGTAACAGTTTGAATTTTTAGGTTTCACTCTGTTTTCTCCTACATAGATAGCTGTGATTGGAATTCTAAATCAAACACGGTTTGTGCTAGCTCCTTGAAACTTGACCAAATGAAGTAGTTCTAAGTTCTATCTCTATGGTTTGTTTCCTCTTGTAGTACCCCATGCAGAGACTGGCGAAAAACACTTTCGTTTGAAAGGGGTTGCCAAGCTTCCAAAAAACTACTAGTTTGCTGAAATCTCAGCAAACCTTTTTTCACCAAATCTTGATGATACTTGGTGGTAATGATCAGTTCACTAATCCCACTTGGCTGCCCAATTTTTATTCTTCTAGGTAGAAGCATTCGTGTCCAGTAACAGTTTGAATTTTTAGGTTTCACTCTGTTTCTCCTACATAGATAGCTGTGTTTGGACTTCTAAATCAAACACGGTTTGTGCTAACTCCTTGAAACTTGACCAAATGAAGTAGTTCTAAGTTCTATCTCTATGGATTGTTTCCTCTTGAAGTACCCCATGCAGAGACTGGCGAAAAACACTTTCGTTTGAAAGGGGTTGCCAAGCTTCCAAAAAACTACTAGTTTGCTGAAATCTCAGCAAACATTTTTTCACCAAATCTTGATGATACCTGGTGGTAATGATCAGTTCACTAAGCCCACTTGGCTGCCCAATTTTCACTGTTCTAGGTTCAAGCGTTCGTTTCCAGTAACACTTTGAATTTTTAGGTTTCACTCTATTTTCTGCTATATAGATAGATGTGTTTAAAACTCTAAATCAAACACGGTTTGTGCTAGTTCCTTGAAACTTGACCAAATGAAGTAGTTCTAAGTTCTATCTCTATGGTTTGTTTCCTCCTGAAGTACCCCATGCAGAGACTGGCGAAAAACACTTTCGTTTGAAAGGGGTTGCCAAGCTTCCAAAAAACTACTAGTTTGTTGAAATCTCAGCAAACGTTTTTTCACCAAATCTTGATGATACTTGGTGGTAATGATCAGTTCACTAAGCCCACTTGGCTGCCCAATTTTTATTCTTCTAGGTTGAAGCATTCGTTTCCAGTAACAGTTTGAATTTTTAGGTTTCACTCTGTTTTCTCCTACATAGATAGCTGTGTTTGGAATTCTAAATCAAACACGGTTTGTGCTAGCTCCTGGAAACTTGACCAAATGAGTAGTTCTAAGTTCTATCTCTATGGTTTGTTTCCTCTTGAAGTACCCCATGCAGAGACTGCCGAAAATCACTTTCGTTTGAAAGGGGTTGCCAACTTCCAAAAAACTACTAGTTTGCTGAAATCTCAGCAAACATTTTTTCACCAAATTTTGATGATACTTGTTGGTAATGATCAGTTCACTAATCCCACTTGGCTGCCCAACTTTCACTTCTCTAGGTTCAAGTGTTCGTTTCCATTAACACTTTGAATTTTTAGGTTTCACTCTGTTTTCTGCTATATAGATAGATGTGTTTGAAACTCTAAATCAAACACGGTTTGTGCTAGCTCCGTGAAACTTGACAAAATGAAGTAGTTCTAAGTTAGATCTCTATGGTTTGTTTCCTCTTGAAGTACCCCATGCAGAGACTGGCGAAAAACACTTTCGTTTGAAAGGGGTTGCCAAGCTTCCAAAAAAACTACTAGTTTGCTGAAATCTCAGCAAACATTTTTTCACCAAATCTTGATGATACTTGGTGGTAATGATCAGTTCACTAATCCCACTTGGCTGCCTAATTTTCACTCTTCTAGGTTCAAGCCTTCGTTACCAGTAGCACTTTGAATTTTTAGGTTTCACTCTGTTTTCTGCTATATAGATAGATGTGTTTGAAACTCTAAATCAAACACGGTTTGTGCTAGCTCCTTGAAACTTGACCAAATAAAGTAGTTCTAAGTTCTATCTCTATGGTTTGTTTCCTCCTGAAGTACCCCATGCAGAGACTGGCGAAAAACACTTTCGTTTGAAAGGGGTTGCCAAGCTTCCAAAAAACTACTAGTTTGCTGAAATCTCAGCAAACCTTTTTTCACCAAATCTTGATGATGCTTGGTGGTAATGATCAGTTCACTAAGCCCACTTGGCTGCCCAATTTTTATTCTTCTAGGTTGAAGCATTCGTTTCCAGTAACAGTTTGAATTTTTAGGTTTCATTATGTTTTCTCCTACATAGATAGCTGTGTTTGGAATTCTAAATCAAACACGGTTTGTGCTAGCTCCTTGAAACTTGACCAAATGAAGTATTTCTAAGTTCTATCTCTATGGTTTGTTTCCTCTTGAAGTACCCCATGCAGAGACTGGCGGAAAACACTTTCGTTTGAAAGGGGTTGCCAAGCTTCCAAAAAACTACTAGTTTGCTGAAATCTCAGCAAACATTTTTTCACCAAATCTTGATGATACTTGGTGGTAATGATCAGTTCACTAATCCCACTTGGCTGCCCAATTTTTATTCTTCTAGGTTGAAGCATTCATTTCCAGTAACAGTTTGAATTTTTAGGTTTCACTCTGTTTTCTCCTACATAGATAGCTGTGTTTGGAATTCTAAATCAAACACGGTTTGTGCTAGCTCCTGGAAACTTGACCAAATGAAGTAGTTCTAAGTTCTATCTCCATGGTTTGTTTCCTCTTGAAGTACCCCATGCAGAGACTGGCGAAAAACACTTTCGTTTGAAAGTGGTTGCCAAGCTTCCAAAAAACTACTAGTTTGCTGAAATCTCAGCAAACATTTTTTCACCAAATCTTGATGATACTTGGTGGTAATGATCAGTTCACTAATCCCACTTGGCTGTCCAATTTTTATTCTTCTAGGTTGAAGCATTCGTTTCCAGTAACAGTTTGAATTTTTAGGTTTCACTCTGTTTTCTCCTACATAGATAGCTGTGTTTGGAATTCTAAATCAAACACGGTTTGTGCTAGCTCCTTGAAACTTGACCAAATGAAGTAGTTCTAAGTTCTATCTCTATGGTTTGTTTCCTCTTGAAGTACCCCATGCAGAGACTGGTGAAAAACACTTTCGTTTGAAAGGGGTTGCCAAGCTTCCAAAAAACTACTAGTTTGCTGAAATCTCAGCAAAACTTTTTTCACCAAATCTTGATGATACTTGGTGGTAATGATCAGTTCACTAATCCCACTTGGCTGCCCAATTTTTATTATTCTAGGTAGAAGCATTCGTGTCCAGTAACAGTTTGAATTTTTAGGTTTCACTCTGTTTTCTCCTACATAGATAGCTGTGTTTGGACTTCTAAATCAAACACGGTTTGTGCTAACTCCTTGAAACTTGACCAAATGAAGTAGTTCTAAGTTCTATCTCTATGGATTGTTTCCTCTTGAAGTACCCCAGGCAGAGACTCGCGAAAAACACTTTCGTTTGAAAGGGGTTGCCAAGCTTCCAAAAAACTACTAGTGTGCTGAAATCTCAGCAAATATTTTTTCACCAAATCTTGATGATACTTGGTGGTAATGATCAGTTCACTAATCCCACTTGGCTGCCCAATTTTTATTCTTCTAGGTTGAAGCATTCGTTTCCAGTAACAGTTTGAATTTTTAGGTTTCACTCTGTTTTCTCCTACATAGATAGCTGTGTTTGGAATTCTAAATCAAACACTGTTTGTGATAGCTCCTTGAAACTTGACCAAATGAAGTAGTTCTAAGTTCTATCTCTATGGTTTGTTTCCTCTTGAAGTACCCCATGCAGAGACTGGCGAAAAACACTTTCGTTTGAAAGGGGTTGCCAAGCTTCCAAAAAACTACTAGTTTGCTGAAATCTCAGCAAACCTTTTTTCACCAAATCTTGATGATACTTGGTGGTAATGATCAGTTCACTAATCCCACTTGGCTGCCCAATTTTTATTCTTCTAGGTAGAAGCATTCGTGTCCAGTAACAGTTTGAATTTTTAGGTTTCACTCTGTTTTCTCCTACATAGATAGCTGTGTTTGGAATTCTAAATCAAACACGGTTTGTGCTAGCTCCTGGAAACTTGACCAAATGAAGTCGTTCTAAGTTCTATCTCTATGGTTTGTTTCCTCTTGAAGAACCCCATGCAGAGACTGGCGAAAATCACTTTCATTTGAAAGGGGTTGCCAAGCTTCCAAAAAACTACAAGTTTGCTGAAATCTCAGCAAACCTTTTTTCACCAAATCTTGATGATACTTGGTGGTAATGATCAGTTCACTAATCCCACTTGGCTGCCCAACTTTCACTCTTCTAGGTTCAAGCGTTCGTTTAAATTAACACTTTGAATTTTTAGGTTTCACTCTGTTTTCTGCTATATAGATAGATGTGTTTGAAACTCTAAATCAAACACGGTTTGTGCTAGCTCCGTGAAACTTGACAAAATGAAGTAGTTCTAAGTTAGATCTCTATAGTTTGTTTCCTCTTGAAGTACCCCATGCAGAGACTGGTGAAAAACACTTTCGTTTGAAAGGGGTTGCCAAGCTTCCAAAAAACTACTAGTTTGCTGAAATCTCAGCAAAATTTTTTTCACCAAATCTTGATGATACTTGGTGGTAATGATCAGTTCACTAATCAAACTTGGCTGCCTATTTTCACTCTGTTGGTTCAAGCGTTCCTTTCCAGTAGCACTTTGAATTTTTAGGTTTCACTCTGTTTTCTGCTATATAGATAGATGTGTTTGAAACTCTAAATCAAACACGGTTTGTGCTAGCTCCTTCAAACTTGACCAAATGAAGTAGTTCTATGTTCTACCTCTATGGTTTGTTTCCTCTTGAAGTACCCCATGCAGAAATTGGCGAAAAACACTTTCGTTTGAAAGTGGTTGCCAAGCTTCTAAAAAAACTACTAGTTTGCTGAAATCTCAGCAAACATTTTTTCACCAAATCTTGATGATACTTGGTGGTAATGATCAGTTCACTAATCCCACTTGGCTGCCCAATTTTTATTCTTCTAGGTTGAAGCATTCGTTTCCAGTAACAGTTTGAATTTTAGGTTTCACTCTGTTTTCTCCTACATAGATAGCTGTGTTTGGAATTCTAAATCAAACACGGTTTGTGCTAGCTCCTTGAAACTTGACCAAATGAAGTAGTTCTAAGTTCTATCTCTATGGTTTGTTTCCTCTTGAAGTACCCCATGCAGAGACTGGCGAAAAACACTTTCGTTTGAAAGGGGTTGCCAAGCTTCCAAAAAACTACTAGTTTGCTGAAATCTCAGCAAACCTTTTTTCACCAAATCTTGATGATACTTGGTGGTAATGATCAGTTCACAAATCCCACTTGGCTGCCCAATTTTTATTCTTCTAGGTAGAAGCATTCGTGTCCAGTAACAGTTTGAATTTTTAGGTTTCACTCTGTTTTCTCCTACATAGATAGCTGTGTTTGGACTTCTAAATCAAACACGGTTTGTGCTAACTCCTTGAAACTTGACCAAATGAAGTAGTTCTAAGCTCTATCTCTATGGATTGTTTCCTCTTGAAGTACCCCATGCAGAGACTGGCGAAAAACACTTTCGTTTGAAAGGGGTTGCCAAGCTTCAAAAAACTACTAGTTTGCTGAAATCTCAGCAAACATTTTTTCACCAAATCTTGATGATACTTGGTGGTAATGATCAGTTCACTAATCAAACTTGGCTGCCTAATTTTCACTCTGTTGGTTCAAGCGTTCGTTTCCAGTAGCACTTTGAATTTTTAGGTTTCACTCTGTTTTCTGCTATATAGATAGATGTGTTTGAAACTCTAAATCAAACACGGTTTGTGCTAGCTCCTTGAAACTTGACCAAATGAAGTAGTTCTAAGTTCTACCTCTATGGTTTGTTTCCTCTTGAAGTACCCCATGCAGAGACTGGCGAAAAACACTTTCGTTTGAAAGGGGTTGCCAAGCTTCCAAAAAACTACTAGTTTGCTGAAATCGCAGCAAACATTTTTTCACCAAATCTTGATGATACTTGGTGGTAATGATCAGTTCACTAATCCCACTTGGCTGTCCAATTTTTATTCTTCTATGTTGAAGCATTCGTTTCCAGTAACAGTTTGAATTTTTAGGTTTCACTCTGTTTTCTCCTACATAGATAGCTGTGTTTGGAATTCTAAATCAAACACGGTTTGTGCTAGCTCCTTGAAACTTGAACAAATGAAGTAGTTCTAAGTTCTATATCTATGGTTTGTTTCCTCTTGAAGTACCCCATGCAGAGACTGGCGAAAAACACTTTCGTTTGAAAGGGGTTGCCAAGCTTCCAAAAAACTACTAGTTTGCTGAAATCTCAGCAAACCTTTTTTCACCAAATCTTGATGATACTTGGTGGTAATGATCAGTTCACTAATCCCACTTGGCTGCCCAATTTTTATTCTTCTAGGTAGAAGCATTCGTGTCCAGTAACAGTTTGAATTTTTAGGTTTCACTCTGTTTTCTCCTACATAGATAGCTGTGTTTGGACTTCTAAATCAAACACGGTTTGTGCTAACTCCTTGAAACTTGACCAAATGAAGTAGTTCTAAGTTCTATCTCTATGGATTGTTTCCTCTTGAAGTACCCAATGCAGAGACTGGCGAAAAACACTTTCGTTTGAAAGGGGTTGCCAAGCTTCCAAAAAACTACTAGTTTGCTGAAATCTCAGCAAACATTTTTTCACCAAATCTTGATGATACCTGGTGGTAATGATCAGTTCACTAAGCCCACTTGGCTGCCCAATTTTCACTCTTCTAGGTTCAAGTGTTCATTTCCAGTAACACTTTGAATTTTTAGGTTTCACTCTGTTTTCTGCTATATAGATAGATGTGTTTGAAACTCTAAATCAAACACGGTTTGTGCTAGCTCCTTGAAACTTGACCAAATGAAGTAGTTCTAAGTTCTATCTCTATGGTTTGTTTCCTCTTGAAGTACCCCATGCAGAGACTGGCGAAAAACACTTTCGTTTGAAAGGGGTTGCCAAGCTTCCAAAAAACTACTAGTTTGCTGAAATCTCAGCAAACATTTTTTCACCAAATCTTGATGATACCTGATGGTAATGATCAGTTCACTAATCCCACTTGGCTGCCCAATTTTTATTCTTCTAGATAGAAGCATTCGTTTCCAGTAACAGTTTGAATTTTTAGGTTTCACTCTGTTTTCTGCTATATAGATAGATGTGTTTGAAACTCTAAATCAAACACGGTTTGTGCTAGCTCCTTGAAACTTGACCAAATGAAGTAGTTCTAAGTTATATCTCTATGGTGTATTTGCTCTTGAAGTACCCCATGCAGATACTTGCGAAAAACACTTTGGTTTGAAAGGGGTTGCCAAGCTTCCAAAAAACTACTAGTTTGCTGAAATCTCAGCAAACCTTTTTTCACCAAATCTTGATGATACTCGGTGGTAATGATCAGTTCACTAATCCCACTTGGTGCCCAATTTTTATTTTTCTCCCTAGAAGCATTCTTTTCCAGTAACAGTTTGAATTTTTAGGTTTCACTCTATGTTCTCCTACATAGATAGCTGTGTTTGGAATTCTAAATCAAACACGGTTTGTGCTAGCTCCTTGAAACTTGACCAAATGAAGTAGTTCTAAGTTCTATCTCTATGGTTTGTTTCCTCTTGAAGTACCCCATGCACAGACTGGCGCAAGACACTTTCGTTTGAAAGGGGTTGCCAAGCTTCCAAAAAACTACTAGTTTGCTGAAATCTCAGCAAACTTTTTTTCACCAAATCTTGATGATACTTGGTGGTAATGATCAGTTCACTATTCCCACTTAGCTACCCAATTTTATTCTTCTAGGTTGAAGCATTCGTTTTCAGTAACAGTTTGAATTTTTAGGTTTCACTCTGTTTTCTCCTACATAGATAGCTGTGTTTGGAATTCTAAATCAAACACGGTTTGTGCTAGCTCCTTGAAACTTGACCAAATGAAGTAGTTCTAAGTTCTATCTCTATGGTTTGTTTCCTCTTGATGTACCCCATGCAGAGACTGGCGAAAAACACTTTCGTTTGAAAGGGGTGGCCAAGCTTCCAAAAAACGACTAGTTTGCTGAAATCTCAGCAAACATTTTTTCACCAAATCTTGATGATACTTGGTGGTAATGATCAGTTCACTAATCCCACTTGGCTGCCCAACTTTCAATCTTCTAGGTTCAAGCGTTCGTTTCCAGTAACACTTTGAATTTTTAGGTTTCACTCTGTTTTCTGCTATATAGATAGATGTGTTTGAAACTCTAAATCAAACACGGTTTGTGCTAGCTCCTTGTAACTTGACCAAATGAAGTAGTTCTAAGTTCTATCTCTATGGTTTTTCCTCTTGAAGTACCCCATGCAGAGACGGGCGTAAAACACTTTCGTTTGAAAGGGGTTGCCAAGCTTCCAAAAAACTACTAGTTTGCTGAAATCTCAGCAAATATTTTTTAACCAAATCTTGATGATTCTTGGTGGTAATGATCAGTTCACTAAGCCCTCTTGGCTGCCCAATTTTCACTCTTCTAGGTTCAAGCGTTCGTTTCCAGTAACACTTTGAATTTTTAGGTTTCACTCTGTTTTCTGCTATATAGATAGATGTGTTTGAAACTCTAAATCAAACACGGTTTGTGCTAGCTCCTTGAAACTTGACAAAATGAAGTAGTTCTAAGTTCTATCTCTATGGTTTGTTTCCTCTTGAAGTACCCCATGCAGAGACTGGCGAAAAACACTTTCGTTTGAAAGGGGTTGCCAAGCTTCCAAAAAGCTACTAGTTTGCTGAAATCTCAGCAAACATTTTTTCACCAAATCTTGATGATACTTGGTGGTAATGATCAGTTCACTAATCCCACTTGGCTGCAAAATTTTTATTCTTCTAGATAGAAGCATTCGTTTCCAGTAACAGTTTGAATTTTTAGGTTTAACTCCGTTTTCTCCTACATAGAGCTGTGTTTGGAATTCTAAATCAAAAACGGTTTGTGCTAGCTCCTTGAAACTTGACCAAATGAAGTAGTTTTAAGTTCTATCTCTATGGTTTGTTTCCTCTTGAAGTACCCCATGCAGAGAGTGGCGAAAAACACTTTCGTTTGAAAGGGGTTGCCAAACTTCCAAAAAACAACTAGTTTGCTGAAATCACAGCAAATATTTTTTCACCAAATCTTGATGATACTTGGTGGTAATGATCAGTTCACTAATCCCACTTGGCTGCCCAATTTTTATTCTTCTAGATAGAAGCATTCGTTTCCAGTAACAGTTTGAATTTTTAGGTTTCACTCTGTTTTCTCCTACATAGATAGCTGTGTTTGGAATTCTAAATCAAACACGGTTTGTGCTAGCTCCTTGAAACTTGACCAAATGAAGTAGTTCTAAGTTCTATCTCTATGGTTTGTTTCCTCTTGAAGTACCCCATGCAGAGACTGGCGAAAAACACTTTCGTTTGAAAGGGGTTGCCAAGCTTCCAAAAAACTACTAGTTTGCTGAAATCTCAGCAAACATTTTTTCACCAAATCTTACGATACTTGGTGGTAATGATCAGTTCACTAAGCCCACTTGGCTGCCCAACTTTCACTCTTCTAGGTTCAAGCGTTCGATTCCAGTAACACTTTGAATTTTTAGGTTTCACTCTGTTTTCTGCTATACAAATGATGTGTTTGAAACTCTTAATCAAACACGGTTTGTGCTAGCTATTTGAAACTTGACCAAATGAAGTAGTTCTAAGTTCTATCTCTATGGTTTGTTTCCTCTTGAAGTACCCCATGCACAGACTGGCGCAAGACACTTTCGTTTGAAAGGGGTTGCCAAGCTTCCAAAAAACTACTAGTTTGCTGAAATCTCAGCAAACTTTTTTTCACCAAATCTTGATGATACTTGGTGGTAATGATCAGTTCACTAATCCCACTTGGCTGCCCAATTTTTATTCTTCTAGATAGAAGCATTCGTTTAAAGTAACAGTTTGAATTTTTAGGTTTCACTCTGTTTTCTCCTACATAGATAGCTTTGTATGGAATTCTAAATCAAACACGGTTTGCGCTAGCTCCTTGAAACTTGACCAAATGAAGTAGTTCTATGTTCTATCTCTATGGTTTGTTTCCTCTTGAAGTACCACATGCAGAGACTGGCGAAAAACACTTTCGTATGAAAGGGGTTGCCAAGCTTCCAAAAAACTACTAGTTTGCTGAAATCTCAGCAAACATTTTTTCACCAAATCTTGATGATACTTGGTGGTAATGATCAGTTCACTAATCCCACTTGGCTGCCCAATTTTTATTCTTCTAGATAGAAGCATTCGTTTCCAGTAACAGTTTGAATTTTTAGGTTTCACTCTGTTTTCTCCTACATAGATAGCTTTGTTTGGAATTCTAAATCAAACACGGTTTGTGCTAGCTCCTTGAAACTTGACCAAATGAAGTAGTTCTAAGTTCTATCTCTATGGTTTGTTTCCTCTTGAAGTACCCCATGCAGAGACTGGCGAAAAACACTTTCGTATGACAGGGGTTGCCAAGCTTCAAAAAAACTACTAGTTTGCTGAAATCTCAGCAAACATTTTTTCACCAAATCTTGATGATACTTGGTGGTAATGATCAGTTCACTAATCCCACTTGGCTACCCAATTTTTATTTTTCTAGATAGAAGCATTCGTTTCCAGTAACAGTTTGAATTTTTAGGTTTCACTCTATTTTCTCCTACATAGATAGCTGTGTTTGGAATTCTAAATCAAACACGGTTTGTGCTAGCACCTTGAAACTTGACCAAATGAAGTAGTTCTAAGTTCTATCTCTATGGTTTGTTTCCTCTTGAAGTACCCCATGCAGAGACTGGCGAAAAACACTTTCGTTTGAAATGGTTGCCAAGCTCCAAAAAACTGCTAGTTTTCTGAAATCTCAGCAAACATTTTTTCACCAAAACTTGATGATACTTGGTGGTAATGATCAGTTCACTAATCCCACTTGGCTGCCCAATTTTTATTCTTCTAGATAGAAGCATTCGTTTCCAGTAACAGTTTGAATTTTTAAGTTTCACTCTGTTTCTCCTACATAGATAGCTGTGTTTGAAATTCTAAATCAAACACGGTTTGTGCTAGCTCCTTGAAACTTGACCAAATGAAGTAGTTCCAATTTCTATCTCTATGGTTTGTTTCCTCTTGAAGTACCCCATGCAGAGACTGGCGAAAACACTTTCGTTTGAAAGGGGTTGCCAAGCTTCCAAAAAAACTACTATTTTGCTGAAATCTCAGCAAACATTTTTTCACCAAATCTTGATGATACTTGGTGGTAATGATCAGTTCACTAATCCCACTTGGCTCCCCAATTTTTATTCTTCTAGATAGAAGCATTCGTTTCCAGTAACACTTTGAATTTTTAGGTTTCACTCTGTTTTCTGCTATATAGATAGATGTGTTTGAAACTCTAAATCAAACACGGTTTGTGCTAGCTCATTGAAACTTGACCAAATGAAGTAGTTCTAAGTTCTATCACTATGGTTTGTTTCCTCTTGAAGTACCCCATGCAGAGACTGGCGAAAAACACTTTCATTTGAAAGGGTTTGCCAAGCTTCCAAAAAACTACTAGTTTGCAGAAATCTCAGCAAACATTTTTTCACCAAATCTTGATGATACTTGGTGGTAATGATCAGTTCACTAATCCCACTTGGCTGCCCAACTTTCACTCTTCTAGGTTCAAGCGTTCGTTTCCAGTAACACTTTGAATTTTTAGGTTTCACTCTGTTTTCTGCTATATAGATAGATGTGTTTGAAACTCTAAATCAAACACGGTTTGTGCTAGCTCCTTGAAACTTGACCAAATGAAGTAGTTCTCAGTTCTATCTCTATAGTTTGTTTGCTCTTGAAGTACCCCATGCAGAGACTGGCGAAAAACACTTTCGTTTGAAAGGGGTTGCCAAGCTTCCAAAAAACTACTAGTTTGCTGAAATCAAAGCAAACATTTTTTCACCAAATCTTGATGATACTTGGTGGTAATGATCAGTTCACTAAGCCCACTTGGCTGCCCAATTTTCACTCTTCTAGGTTCAAGCGTTCTTTTCCAGTAACTCTTTGGATTTTTAGGTTTCACTCTGTTTTCCGCTATATAGATAGATGTGTTTGAAACTCTAAATCAAACACGGTTTGTGCTAGCTCCTTGTAACTTGACCAAATGAAGTAGTTCTAGTTCTACCTCTATGGTTTGTTTGCTCTTGAAGTACCCCATGCAGAGACTGGCGAAAAACACGTTCGTTTGAAAGGGGTTGCCAAGCTTCCAAAAAACTACTAGTTTGCTGAAATCTCAGCAAACATTTTTTCACCAAATCTTAATGATACTTGGTGGTAATATTCAGTTCACTAATCCCACTTGGCTGCCCAATTTTTATTCTTCTAGGTAGAAGCATTCGTGTCCATTAACAGTTTGAATTTTTAGGTTTCACTCTGTTTTCTCCTACATAGATAGCTGTGTTTGGAATTCTAAATCAAACACGGTTTGTGCTAGCTCCTTGAAACTTGACCAAATGAAGTAGTTCTAATTTCTATCTCTATGGTTTGTTTCCTCTTGAAGTACCCCATGCAGAGACTGGCGAAAAACACTTTCGTTTGAAAGGGGTTGCCAAGCTTCAAAAAAACTACTAGTTTGCTGAAATCTCAGCAAACATTTTTTCACCAAATCTTGATGATACTTGGTGGTAATGATCAGTTCACTAATCCCACTTGGCTGCCCAACTTTCACTCTTCTAGGTTCAAGCGTTCGTTTCCAGTAACACTTTGAATTTTTAGGTTTCACTCTGTTTTCTGCTATATAGATAGATGTGTTTGAAACTCTAAATCAAACACGGTTTGTGCTAGCTCCTTGAAACTTGACCAAATGAAGTAGTTCTAAGTTCTATCTCTATGGTTTGTTTCCTCTTGAAGTACCCCATGCAGAGACTGGCGAAAAACACTTTCATTTGAAAGGGGTTGCCAAGCTTCCAAAAAACTACTAGTTTGCTGAAATCTCAGCAAACATTATTTCACCAAATCTTGATGATACTTGGTGGTAATGATCAGTTCACTAATCCCACTTGGCTGCCCAATTTTTATTCTTCTAGATAGAAGCATTCGTTTCCAGTAACAGTTTGAATTTTTAGGTTTCACTCTGTTTTCTCCTACATAGATAGCTGTGTTTGGAATTCTAAATCAAACACGGTTTGTGCTAGCTCCTTGAAACTTGACCAAATGAAGTAGTTCTAAGTTCTATCTCTATGGTTTGTTTCCTCTTGAAGTACCCCATGCAGAGACTGGCGAAAAACACTTTCGTTTGAAAGGGGTTGCCAAGCTTCCAAAAAACTACTAGTTTGCTGAAATCTCAGCAAACATTTTTTCACCAAATCTTACGATACTTGGTGGTAATGATCAGTTCACTAAGCCCACTTGGCTGCCCAACTTTCACTCTTCTAGGTTCAAGCGTTCGATTCCAGTAACACTTTGAATTTTTAGGTTTCACTCTGTTTTCTGCTATACAAATGATGTGTTTGAAACTCTTAATCAAACACGGTTTGTGCTAGCTATTTGAAACTTGACCAAATGAAGTAGTTCTAAGTTCTATCTCTATGGTTTGTTTCCTCTTGAAGTACCCCATGCACAGACTGGCGCAAGACACTTTCGTTTGAAAGGGGTTGCCAAGCTTCCAAAAAACTACTAGTTTGCTGAAATCTCAGCAAACTTTTTTTCACCAAATCTTGATGATACTTGGTGGTAATGATCAGTTCACTAATCCCACTTGGCTGCCCAATTTTTATTCTTCTAGATAGAAGCATTCGTTTAAAGTAACAGTTTGAATTTTTAGGTTTCACTCTGTTTTCTCCTACATAGATAGCTTTGTATGGAATTCTAAATCAAACACGGTTTGCGCTAGCTCCTTGAAACTTGACCAAATGAAGTAGTTCTATGTTCTATCTCTATGGTTTGTTTCCTCTTGAAGTACCCCATGCAGAGACTGGCGAAAAACACTTTCGTATGAAAGGGGTTGCCAAGCTTCCAAAAAACTACTAGTTTGCTGAAATCTCAGCAAACATTTTTTCACCAAATCTTGATGATACTTGGTGGTAATGATCAGTTCACTAATCCCACTTGGCTGCCCAATTTTTATTCTTCTAGATAGAAGCATTCGTTTCCAGTAACAGTTTGAATTTTTAGGTTTCACTCTGTTTTCTCCTACATAGATAGCTTTGTTTGGAATTCTAAATCAAACACGGTTTGTGCTAGCTCCTTGAAACTTGACCAAATGAAGTAGTTCTAAGTTCTATCTCTATGGTTTGTTTCCTCTTGAAGTACCCCATGCAGAGACTGGCGAAAAACACTTTCGTATGACAGGGGTTGCCAAGCTTCAAAAAAACTACTAGTTTGCTGAAATCTCAGCAAACATTTTTTCACCAAATCTTGATGATACTTGGTGGTAATGATCAGTTCACTAATCCCACTTGGCTACCCAATTTTTATTTTTCTAGATAGAAGCATTCGTTTCCAGTAACAGTTTGAATTTTTAGGTTTCACTCTATTTTCTCCTACATAGATAGCTGTGTTTGGAATTCTAAATCAAACACGGTTTGTGCTAGCACCTTGAAACTTGACCAAATGAAGTAGTTCTAAGTTCTATCTCTATGGTTTGTTTCCTCTTGAAGTACCCCATGCAGAGACTGGCGAAAAACACTTTCGTTTGAAATGGTTGCCAAGCTCCAAAAAACTGCTAGTTTTCTGAAATCTCAGCAAACATTTTTTCACCAAAACTTGATGATACTTGGTGGTAATGATCAGTTCACTAATCCCACTTGGCTGCCCAATTTTTATTCTTCTAGATAGAAGCATTCGTTTCCAGTAACAGTTTGAATTTTTAAGTTTCACTCTGTTTCTCCTACATAGATAGCTGTGTTTGAAATTCTAAATCAAACACGGTTTGTGCTAGCTCCTTGAAACTTGACCAAATGAAGTAGTTCCAATTTCTATCTCTATGGTTTGTTTCCTCTTGAAGTACCCCATGCAGAGACTGGCGAAAACACTTTCGTTTGAAAGGGGTTGCCAAGCTTCCAAAAAAACTACTATTTTGCTGAAATCTCAGCAAACATTTTTTCACCAAATCTTGATGATACTTGGTGGTAATGATCAGTTCACTAATCCCACTTGGCTGCCCAATTGTTAGTCTTCTAGGTTGAAGCGTTCGTTTCCAGTAACAGTTTGAATTTTTAGGTTTCACTCTGTTTTCTCCTACATAGATAGCTGTGTTTGGAATTCTAAATCAAACACGGTTTGTGCTAGCTCCTTGAAACTTGACCAAATGAAGTAGTTCTAAGTTCTATCTCTATGGTTTGTTTCCTCTTGAAGTACCCCATGCAGAGACTGGCGAAAAACACTTTCGTATGAAAGGGGTTGCCAAGCTTCCAAAAAACTACTAGTTTGCTGAAATCTCAGCAAACATTTTTTCACCAAATCTTGATGATACTTGGTGGTAATGATCAGTTCACTAATCCCACTTGGCTCCCCAATTTTTATTCTTCTAGATAGAAGCATTCGTTTCCAGTAACAGTTTGAATTTTTAGGTTTCACTCTATTTTCTCCTACATAGATAGCTGTGTTTGGAATTCTAAATCAAACACGGTTTGTGCTAGCTCCTTGAAACTTGACCAAATGAAGTAGTTCTAAGTTCTATCTCTATGGTTTGTTTCCTCTTGAAGTACCCCATGCAGAGACTGGCGAAAAACACTTTGTTTGAAAGGGGTTGCCAAGCTCCAAAAAACTACTAGTTTGCTGAAATCTCAGCAAACATTTTTTCACCCTATCTTGATGATACTTGGTGGTAATGATCAGTTCACTAATCCCACTTGGCTGCCCAATTTTTATTCTTCTAGATAGAAGCATTCGTTTCCAGTAACACTTTGAATTTTTAGGTTTCACTCTGTTTTCTCCTACATAGATAGCTGTTTTTGGAATTCTAAATCAAACACGGTTTGTGCTAGCTCCTTGAAACTTGACCAAATGAAGTAGTTCTAAGTTCTATCTCTATGGTTTGTTTCCTCTTGAAGTACCCCATGCAGAGACTGGCGAAAAACACTTTCGTATGAAAGGGGTTGCCAAGCTTCCAAAAAACTACTAGTTTGCTGAAATCTCAGCAAACATTTTTTCACCAAATCTTGATGATACTTGGTGGTAATGATCAGTTCACTAATCCCACTTGGCTCCCCAATTTTTATTCTTCTAGATAGAAGCATTCGTTTCCAGTAACACTTTGAATTTTTAGGTTTCACTGTGTTTTCTGCTATATAGATAGATGTGTTTGAAACTCTAAATCAAACACGGTTTGTGCTAGCTCATTGAAACTTGACCAAATGAAGTAGTTCTAAGTTCTATCACTATGGTTTGTTTCCTCTTGAAGTACCCCATGCAGAGACTGGCGAAAAACACTTTCATTTGAAAGGGTTTGCCAAGCTTCCAAAAAACTACTAGTTTGCAGAAATCTCAGCAAACATTTTTTCACCAAATCTTGATGATACTTGTTGGTAATGATCAGTTCACTAATCCCACTTGGCTGCCCAACTTTCACTCTTCTAGGTTCAAGCGTTCGTTTCCAGTAACACTTTGAATTTTTAGGTTTCACTCTGTTTTCTGCTATATAGATAGATGTGTTTGAAACTCTAAATCAAACACGGTTTGTGCTAGCTCCTTGAAACTTGACCAAATGAAGTAGTTCTCAGTTCTATCTCTATAGTTTGTTTGCTCTTGAAGTACCCCATGCAGAGACTGGCGAAAAACACTTTCGTTTGAAAGGGGTTGCCAAGCTTCCAAAAAACTACTAGTTTGCTGAAATCAAAGCAAACATTTTTTCACCAAATCTTGATGATACTTGGTGGTAATGATCAGTTCACTAAGCCCACTTGGCTGCCCAATTTTCACTCTTCTAGGTTCAAGCGTTCTTTTCCAGTAACTCTTTGGATTTTTAGGTTTCACTCTGTTTTCCGCTATATAGATAGATGTGTTTGAAACTCTAAATCAAACACGGTTTGTGCTAGCTCCTTGTAACTTGACCAAATGAAGTAGTTCTAGTTCTATCTCTATGGTTTGTTTGCTCTTGAAGTACCCCATGCAGAGACTGGCGAAAAACACGTTCGTTTGAAAGGGGTTGCCAAGCTTCCAAAAAACTACTAGTTTGCTGAAATCTCAGCAAACATTTTTTCACCAAATCTTAATGATACTTGGTGGTAATATTCAGTTCACTAATCCCACTTGGCTGCCCAATTTTTATTCTTCTAAGTAGAAGCATTCGTGTCCATTAACAGTTTGAATTTTTAGGTTTCACTCTGTTTTCTCCTACATAGATAGCTGTGTTTGGAATTCTAAATCAAACACGGTTTGTGCTAGCTCCTTGAAACTTGACCAAATGAAGTAGTTCTAATTTCTATCTCTATGGTTTGTTTCCTCTTGAAGTACCCCATGCAGAGACTGGCGAAAAACACTTTCGTTTGAAAGGGGTTGCCAAGCTTCAAAAAAACTACTAGTTTGCTGAAATCTCAGCAAACATTTTTTCACCAAATCTTGATGATACTTGGTGGTAATGATCAGTTCACTAATCCCACTTGGCTGCCCAACTTTCACTCTTCTAGGTTCAAGCGTTCGTTTCCAGTAACACTTTGAATTTTTAGGTTTCACTCTGTTTTCTGCTATATAGATAGATGTGTTTGAAACTCTAAATCAAACACGGTTTGTGCTAGCTCCTTGAAACTTGACCAAATGAAGTAGTTCTAAGTTCTATCTCTATGGTTTGTTTCCTCTTGAAGTACCCCATGCAGAGACTGGCGAAAAACACTTTCATTTGAAAGGGGTTGCCAAGCTTCCAAAAAACTACTAGTTTGCTGAAATCTCAGCAAACATTATTTCACCAAATCTTGATGATACTTGGTGGTAATGATCAGTTCACTAATCCCACTTGGCTGCCCAATTTTTATTCTTCTAGATAGAAGCATTCGTTTCCAGTAACAGTTTGAATTTTTAGGTTTCACTCTGTTTTCTCCTACATAGATAGCTGTGTTTGGAATTCTAAATCAAACACGGTTTGTGCTAGCTCCTTGAAACTTGACCAAATGAAGTAGTTCTAAGTTCTATCTCTATGGTTTGTATCCTTTTGAAGTACCCCATGCAGAGACTGGCGAAAAACACTTTCGTATGAAAGGGGTTGCCAAGCTTCCAAAAAACTACTAGTTTGCTGAAATCTCAGCAAACATTTTTTCACCAAATCTTGATGATACTTGGTGGTAATGATCAGTTCACTAATCCCACTTGGCTCCCCAATTTTTATTCTTCTAGATACAAGCATTCGTTTCCAGTAACAGTTTGAATTTTTAGGTTTCACTCTATTTTCTCCTACATAGATAGCTGTGTTTGGAATTCTAAATCAAACACGGTTTGTGCTTGCTCCTTGAAACTTGACCAAATGAAGTAGTTCTAAGTTCTATCTCTATGGTTTGTTTCCTCTTGAAGTACCCCATGCAGAGACTGGCGAAAAACACTTTCGTTTGAAAGGGGTTGCCAAGCTCCAAAAAACTACTAGTTTGCTGAAATCTCAGCAAACATTTTTTCACCAAATCTTGATGATACTTGGTGGTAATGATCAGTTCACTAATCCCACTTGGCTGCCCAATTTTTATTCTTCTAGATAGAAGCATTCGTTTCCAGTAACACTTTGAATTTTTAGGTTTCACTCTGTTTTCTCCTACATAGATAGCTGTGTTTGGAATTCTAAATCAAACACGGTTTGTGCTAGCTCCTTGAAACTTGACCAAATGAAGTAGTTCTAAGTTCTATCTCTATGGTTTGTTTCCTCTTGAAGTACCCCATGCAGAGACTGGCGAAAAACACTTTCGTTTGAAAGGGGTTGCCAAGATTCCAGAAAACTACTAGTTTGCTGATATCTCAGCAAACATTTTTTCACCAAATCTTGATGAAACTTGGAGGTAATGATCAGTTCACTAATCCCACTTGGCTGCCCAATTTTTATTCTTCTAGGTTGTAGCATTCGTTTCCAGTAACAGTTTGAATTTTTAGGTTTCACTCTGTTTTCTCCTACATACATAGCTGTGTTTGGAATTCTAAATCAAACACGGTTTGTGCTAGCTCCTTGAAACTTGACAAAATGAAGTAGTTCTAAGTTCTATCTCTATGGTTTGTTTCCTCTTGAAGTACCCATGCAGAGACTGGCGAAAAGCACTTTCGTTTGAAAGGGGTTGCCAAGCTTCCAAAAAACTACTAGTTTGCTGAAATCTCAGCAAACATTTTTTCACCAAATCTTGATGATACTTGGTGGTAATGATCAGTTCACTAATCCCACTCGGCTGCCCAACTTTCACTCTTCTAGGTTCAAGCGTTCCTTTCCAGTAACACTTTGAATTTTTAGGTTTCACTCTGTTTTCTGCTATACAGATTGATGTGTTTGAAACTCTAAATCAAACACGGTTTGTGCTAGCTCTGTGAAACTTGACAAAATGAAGTAGTTCTAAGTTCTGTCTCTATGGTTTGTTTCTTCTTGAAGTACCCCATGCAGAGACTGGCGAAAAACACTTTCGTTTGAAAGGGGTTGCCAAGCTTCCAAAAAACTACTAGTTTGCTGAAATCTCAGCAAACATTTTTTCACCAAATCTTGATGATACTTGGTGGTAATGATCAGTTCACCAATGCCACTTGGCTTCCCAATTTTTATTCTTCTAGGTAGAAGCATTCGTGTCCATTAACAGTTTGAATTTTTAGGTTTCACTCTGTTTTCTCCTACATAGATAGCTGTGTTTGGAATTCTAAATCAAACACGGTTTGTGCTAGCTCCTTGAAACTTGACCAAATGAAGTAGTTTTAAGTTCTATCTCTATGGTTTGTTTCCTCTTGAAGAACCCCATGCAGAGACTGGCGAAAAACACTTTCCTTTGAAAGGGGTGGCCAAGCTTCCAAAAAACTACTAGTTTGCTGAAATCTCAGCAAACATTTTTTCACCAAATCTTGATGGTACTTGGTGGTAACGATCAGTTCACTAATCCCACTTGGCTGCCCAACTTTCACTCTTCTAGGTTGAAGCATTCGTTTTCAGTAACAGTTTGAATTTTTAGGTTTCACTCTGTTTTCTCCTACATAGATAGCTGTGTTTGGAATTCTAAATCAAACACGGTTTGTGCTAGCTCCTTGAAACTTGACCAAATGAAGTAGTTTTAAGTTCTATCTCTATGGTTTGTTTCCTCTTGATGTACCCCATGCAGAGACTGGCGAAAAACACTTTCGTTTGAAAGGGGTGGCCAAGCTTCCAAAAAACTACTAGTTTGCTGAAATCTCAGCAAACATTTTTTCACCAAATCTTGATGATACTTGGTGGTAATGATCAGTTCACTAAGCCCACTTGGCTGCCCAATTTTCACTCTTCTAGGCTCAAGCGTTCTTTTCCAGTAACTCTTTGAATTTTTAGGTTTCACTCTGTTTTCCGCTATATAGATAGATGTGTTTGAAACTCCAAATCAAACACGGTTTGTGCTAGCTCCTTGTAACTTTACCAAATGAAGTAGTTCTAGTTCTATCTCTATGGTTTGTTTGCTCTTGAAGTTCCCAATGCAGAGACTGGCGAAAAACACTTTCGTTTGAAAGGGGTTGCCAGCTTCCAAAAAACTACTAGTTTGCTGAAATCTCAGCAAACATTTTTTCACCAAATCTTAATGATACTTGGTGGTAATGATCAGTTCACTAATCCCACTTGGCTGCCCAATTTTTATTCTTCTAGGTAGAAGCATTCGTTTCCAGTAACAGTTTGAATTTTTAGGTTTCACTCTGTTTTCTCCTACATAGATAGCTGTGTTTGGAATTCTAAATCAAACACGGTTTGTGCTAGCTCCTTGAAACTTGACCAAATGAAGTAGTTCTAAGTTCTATCTCTATGGTTTGTTTCCTCTTGAAGTACCCCATGCAGAGACTGGCGAAAAACACTTTCGTTTGAAAGGGGTTGCCAAGCTTCCAAAAAACTACTAGTTTGCTGAAATCTCAGCAAACATTTTTTCACCAAATCTTGATCATACTTGGTGGTAATGATCAGTTCACTAATCCCACTTGGCTGCCCAACTTTCACTCTTCTACGTTCAAGCGTTCGTTTCCAGTAACACTTTGAATTTTTAGGTTTCACTCTGTTTTCTGCTATATAGATAGATGTGTTTGAAACTCTAAATCAAACAGGGTTTGTGCTAGCTCCTTGAAACTTGACCAAATGAAGTAGTTCTAAGTTCTATCTCTATGGTTGTTTCCTCTTGAAGTACCCCATGCAGAGACTGGCGAAAAACACTTTCATTTGAAAGGGGTTGCCAAGCTTCCAAAAAACTACTAGTTTGCTGAAATCAGAGCAAACATTTTTTCACCAAATCTTGATGATACTTGGTGGTAATGATCAGTTCACTAAGCCCACTTGGCTGCCCAATTTTCACTCTTCTAGGTTCAAGCGTTCTTTTCCAGTAACTCTTTGAATTTTTAGGTTTCACTCAGTTTTCCGCTATATAGATAGATGTGTTTGAAACTCTAAATCAAACACGGTTTGTGCTAGCTCCTTGTACCTTGACCAAATGAAGTAGTTCTAGTTCTATCTCTATGGTTTGTTTGCTCTTGAAGTACCCCATGCAGAGACTGGCGAAAAACACTTTCGTTTGAAAGGGGTTGCCAAGCTTCCAAAAAACTACTAGTTTGCTGAAATCTCAGCAAACATTTTTTCACCAAATCTTGATGATACTTGGTGGTAATGATCAGTTCACTAATCCCACTTGGCTGTTCAATTTTTATTCTTCTAGATAGAAGCATTCGTTTCCAGTAACAGTTTGAATTTTTAGGTTTCACTCTGTTTTCTCCTACATAGATAGCTGTGTTTGGAATTCTAAATCAAACACGGTTTGTGCTAGCTCCTTGAAACTTGACCAAATGAAGTAGTTCTAAGTTCTATCTCTATGGTTTGTTTCCTCTTTAAGTACCCCATGCAGAGACTGGCGAAAAACACTTTCGTATGAAAGGGTTGCCAAGCTTCCAAAAAACTACTAGTTTGCTAAAATCTCAGCAAATATTTTTTCACCAAATCTTGATGATACTTGGTGGTAGTGATCAGATCACTAATCCCACTTGGCTCCCCAATTTTTATTCTTCTAGATACAAGCATTCGTTTCCAGTAACAGTTTGAATTTTTAGGTTTCACTCTATTTTCTCCTACGTAGATAGCTGTGTTTGGAATTCTAAATCAAACACGGTTTGTGCTAGCTCCTTGAAACTTGACCAAATGAAGTAGTTCTAAGTTCTATCTCTATGGTTTGTTTCCTCTTGAAGTACCCCATGCAGAGACTGGCGAAAAACACTTTCGTTTGAAAGGGGTTGCCAAGCTCCAAAAAACTACTAGTTTGCTGAAATCTCACCAAACATTTTTTCACCAAATCTTGATGATACTTGGTGGTAATGATCAGTTCACTAATCCCACTTGCCTGCCCAATTTTTATTCTTCTAGATAGAAGCATTCGTTTCCAGTAACACTTTGAATTTTTAGGTTTCACTCTGTTTTCTGCTATATAGATAGATGTGTTTGAAACTCTAAATCAAACACGGTTTGTGCTACCTCCTTGAAACTTGACCAAATGAAGTAGTTCTCAATTCTATCTCTATGGTTTGTTTGCTCTTGAAGTACCCCATGCAGAGACTGGCGAAAAACACTTTCGTTTGAAAGGGGTTGTCAAGATTCCAAAAAACTACTAGTTTGCTGAAATCTCAGCAATCATTTTTTCAACAAATCTTGATGATACTTGGTGGTAATGATCCGTTCACTAATCCCACTTGGCTGCCCAATTTTTATTCTTCTAGGTTGAAGCATTCGTTTCCAGTAACAGTTGGAATTTTTAGGTTTCACTCTGTTTTCTCCTACATAGATAGCTGTGTTTGGAATTCTAAATCAAACACGGTTTGTGCTAGCTCCTTGAAACTTGTCCAAATGAAGTAGTTCTAAGTTCCATCTCTATGGTTTGTTTCCTCTTGAATTACCCCATGCAGAGACTGGCGAAAAACACTTTCGTTTGAAAGGGGTTGCCAAGCTTCCAAAAAACTACTAGTTTGCTGAAATCTCAGCAAACTTTTTTTCACCAAATCTTGATGATACTTGGTGGTAATGATCAGTTCACTAAGCCCACTTGGCTGCCCAATTTTCACTCTTCTAGGTTCAAGCGTTCGTTTCCAGTAACACTTTGAATTTTTAGGTTTCACTGTTTTCTGCTATATAGATGTGTTTGAAACTCTAAATCAAACACGGTTTGTGCTAGCTCCTTGTAACTTGACCAAATGAAGTAGTTCTAAGTTCTATCTCTATGGTTTGTTTGCTCTTGAAGTACCCCATGCAGAGACTGGTGAAAAACACTTTCGTTTGAAAGGGGTTGCCAAGATTCCAAAAACTACTAGTTTGCTGAAATCTCAGCAAACATTTTTTCACCAAATCTTGATGATACTTGGGGGTAATGATCAGTTCACTAATCCCACTTGGCTGCCCAATTTTTATTCTTCTAGATAGAAGCATTCGTTTCCAGTAACAGTTTGAATTTTTAGGTTTCACTCTGTTTTCTCCTACATAGATAGCTGTGTTTGGAATTCTAAATCAAACACGGTTTGTGCTAGCTCCTTGAAACTTGACCAAATGAAGTAGTTCTAAGTTCTATCTCTATGGTTTGTTTCCTCTTGAAGTACCCCATGCAGAGACTGGCGAAAAACACTTTCGTTTGAAAGGGGTTGCCAAGCTTCCAAAAAACTACTAGTTTGCTGAAATCTCAGCAAACATTTTTTCACCAAATCTTGATGATACTTGGTGGTAATGATCAGTTCACTAATCTCACTTGGCTGCCCAATTTTTATTCTTCTAGGTTGAAGCATTCATTTCCAGTAACAGTTTGAATTTATAGGTTTCACTCTGTTTTCTCCTACATAGATAGCTGTGTTTGGAATTCTAAATCAAACACGGTTTGTGCTAGCTCCTGGAAACTGGACCAAATGAAGTAGTTCTAAGTTCTATCTCTATGGTTTTTTTCCTCTTGAAGTACCCCAGGCAGAGACTGGCGAAAATCACTTTCGTTTGAAAGGGGTTGCCAAGCTTCCAAAAAACTACTAGTTTGCTGAAATCTCAGCAAACATTTTTTCACCAAATCTTGATGATACTTGGTGGTAATGATCAGTTCACTAATCCCACTTGGCTGCCCAACTTTCACTCTTCTAGGTTCAAGCGTTGGTTTCCATTAACACTTTGAATTTTTAGGTTTCACTCTGTTTTCTGCTATATAGATAGATGTGTTTGAAACTCTAAATCAAACACGGTTTGTGCTAGCTTCGTGAAACTTGACAAAATGAAGTAGTTCTCAGTTAGATCTCTATGGTTTGTTTCCTCTTGAAGTACCCCATGCAGAGACTGGTGAAAAACACTTTCGTTTGAAAGGGGTTGCCAAGCTTCCAAAAAACTACTAGTTTGCTGAAATCTCAGCAAACATTTTTTCACCAAATCTTGATGATACTTGGTGGTAATGATCAGTTCACTAATCCCACTTGGCTGCCCAATTTTTATTCTTCTAGGTTGAAGCATTCGTTTCCAGTAACAGTTTGAATTTTTAGGTTTCACTCTGTTTTCTCCTACATAGATAGCTGTGTTTGGAATTCTAAATCAAACATGGTTTGTGCTAGCTCCTTGAAACTTGTCCAAATGAAGTAGTTCTAAGTTCCATCTCTATGGTTTGTTTCCTCTTGAAGTACCCCATGCAGAGACTGGCGAAAAACACTTTCGTTTGAAAGGGGTTGCCAAGCTTCCAAAAAACTACTACTTTGCTGAAATCTCAGCAAATATTTTTTCACCAAATCTTGATGATACTTGGTGGTAATGATCAGTTCACTAAGCCCACTTGGCTGCCCAATTTTCACTCTTCTAGGTTCAAGCGTTCGTTTCCAGTAACACTTTGAATTTTTAGGTTTCACTGTTTTCTGCTATATAGATGTGTCTGAAACTCTAAATCAAACACGGTTTGTGCTAGCTCCTTGTAACTTGACCAAATGAAGTAGTTCTAAGTTCTATCTCTATGGTTTGTTTCCTCTTGAAGTACCCCATGCAGAGACTGGCGAAAAACACTTTCGTTTGAAAGGGGTTGCCAAGCTTCCAAAAAACTACTAGTTTGCTGAAATCTCAGCAAACATTTTTTCACCAAATCTTGATGATACTTGGTGGTAGTGATCATTTCACTAATCCCACTTGGCTGCCCAATTTTTATTCTTCTAGTTAGAAGCATTCGTGTCCAGAATCAGTTTGAATTTTTAGGTTTCACTCTGTTTCTCCTACATAGATAGCTGTGTTTGGAATTCTAAATCAAACACGGTTTGTGCTAGCTCCTTGAAATTTGACCAAAGGAAGTAGTTCTAATTTCTATCTCTATGGTTTGTTTCCTCTTGAAGTACCCCATGCAGAGACTGGTGAAAAACACTTTCGTTTGAAAGGGGTTGCCAAGCTTCCAAAAAACTACTAGTTTGCTGAAATTTCAGCAAACATTTTTTCACCAAATCTTGATGATACTTGGTGGTAATGATCAGTTCACTAATCCCACTTAGCTGCCCAATTTTTATTGTTCTAGATAGAAGCATTCGTTTCCAGTAACAGTTTGAATTTTTAGGTTTCACTCTATTTTCTCCTACATAGATAGCTGTGTTTGGAATTCTAAATCAAACACGGTTTTTGCTAGCTCTTTGAAACTTGACCAAAGGAAGTAGTTCTAATTTCTATCTCTATGGTTTGTTTCCTCTTGAAGTACCCCATGCAGAGACTGGTGAAAAACACTTTCGTTTGAATGGGGTTGCCAAGCTTCCAAAAAACTACTAGTTTGCTGAAATCTCAGCAAACATTTTTTCACCAAATCTTGATGATACTTGGTGGTAATGATCAGTTCACTAATCCCACTTGGCTGCCCAATTTTTATTCTTCTAGATAGAAGCATTCGTTTCCAATAACAGTTTGAAATTTTAGGTTTCACTCTGTTTTCTCCTACATAGATAGCTGTGTTTGGAATTCTAAATCAAACACGGTTTGTGCTAGCTCCTTGAAACTTGACCAAATGAAGTAGTTCTAAGTTCTATCTCTATGGTTTGTTTCCTCTTGAAGTACCCCATGCAGAGACTGGCGAAAAACACTTTCGTTTGAAAGGGGTTGCCAAGCTTCCAAAAAACTACTAGTTTGCTGAAATCTCAGCAAACATTTTTTCACCAAATCTTGATGATACTTGGTGGTAATGATCAGTTCACTAAGCCCACTTGGCTGCCCAATTTTCACTCTTCTAGGTTCAAGCGTTCGTTTCCAGTAACACTTTGAATTTTTAGGTTTCACTCTGTTTTCTGCTATATAGATAGATGTGTTTGAAACTCTAAATCAAACACGGTTTGTGCTAGCTCCTTGAAACTTGACCAAATGAAGTAGTTCTCAGTTCTATTTCTATGGTTTGTTTCCACTTGAAGTACCCCATGCAGAGACTGGCGAAAAACACTTTTGTTTGAAAGGGGTTGCCAAGCTTCCAAAAAACTACTAGTTTGCTGAAATCTCAGCAAACATTTTTTCACCAAATCTTGATGATACTTGGTGGTAATGATCAGTTCACTAATCCCACTAGGCTGCCCAATTTTTATTCTTCTAGGTTGAAGCATTCGTTTCCAGTAACAGTTTGAATTTTTAGGTTTCACTCTGTTTTCTCCTACATAGATAGCTGTGTTTGGAATTCTAAATCAAACACGGTTTGTGCTAGCTCCTTGAAACTTGACCAAATGAAGTAGTTCTAAGTTCTATCTCTATGGTTTGTTTCCTCTTGAAGTACCCCATGCAGAGACTGGCGAAAAACACTTTTGTTTGAAAGGGGTTGCCAAGCTTCCAAAAAACTACTAGTTTGCTGAAATCTCAGCAAACATTTTTTCACCAAATCTTGATGATACTTGGTGGTAATGATCAGTTCACTAATCCCACTTGGCTGCCCAATTTTTATTCTTCTAGGTTGAAGCATTCGTTTCCAGTAACAGTTTGAATTTTTAGATTTCACTCTATTTTCTCCTACATAGATAGCTGTGTTTGGAATTCTAAATCAAACACGGTTTGTGCTAGCTCCGTGAAACTTGACCAAATGAAGTAGTTCTAATTTCTATCTCTATGGTTTGTTTCCTCTTGAAGTACCCCATGCAGAGACTGGCGAAAAACACTTTCGTTTGAAAGGGGTTGCCAAGCTTCCAAAAAACTACTAGTTTGCTGAAATCATAGCAAACTTTTTTTCACCAAATCTTGATGATACTTTTTGGTAATGATCAGTTCACTAATCCCACTTGGCTGCCCAATTTTCACTCTTCTAGGTTCAAGCGTTCGTTTCCAGTAGCACTTTGAATTTTTAGGTTTCACTCTGTTTTCTGCTATATAGATAGATGTGTTTGAAACTCTAAATCAAACACGGTTTGTGCTAGCTCCTTGAAACTTGAACAAATGAAGTAGTTCTCAGTTCTATCTCTATGGTTTGTTTCCGCTTGAAGTACCCCATGCAGAGACTGGCGAAAAACACTTTCGTTTGAAAGGGGTTGCCAAGCTTCCAAAAAACTACTAGTTTGCTGAAATCTCAGCAAACATTTTTTCACCAAATCTTGATGATACTTGGTGGTAATGATCAGTTCACTAATCCCACTAGGCTGCCCAATTTTTATTCTTCTAGGTTGAAGCATTCGTTTCCAGTAACAGTTTGAATTTTTAGGTTTCACTCTGTTTTCTCCTACATAGATAGCTGTGTTTGGAATTCTAAATCAAACACGGTTTTTGCTAGCTCCTGGAAACTTGACCAAATGAAGTAGTTCTAAGTTCTATCTCTATGGTTTGTTTCCTCTTGAAGTACCCCATGCAGAGACTGGCGAAAAACACTTTCGTTTGAAATGGGTTGCCAAGCTTCCAAAAAACTACTAGTTTGCTGAAATCTCAGCAAACATTTCTTCACCAAATCTTGATGATACTTGGTGGTAATGATCAGTTCACTAATCCCACTTGGCTGCCCAATTTTTATTCTTCTAGGTTGAAGCATTCGATTCCAGTAACAGTTTGAATTTTTAGGTTTCACTCTGTTTTCTCCTACATAGATAGCTGTGTTTGGAATTCTAAATCAAACACGGTTTGTGCTAGCTCCTTGAAACTTGTCCAAATGAAGTAGTTCTAAGTTCCATCTCTATGGTTTGTTTCCTCTTGAAGTACCCCATGCACAGACTGGCGAAAATCACTTTCGTTTGAAAGGGGTTGCCAAGCTTCCAAAAAACTACTAGTTTGCTGAAATCTCAGCAAATATTTTTTCAAAAAATCTTGATGATACTTGGTGGTAATGATCAGTTCACTAAGCCCACATGGCTGCCCAATTTTCACTCTTCTAGGTTCAAGCGTTCGTTTCCAGTAACACTTTGAATTTTTAGGTTTCACTGTTTTCTGCTATATAGATGTGTTTGAAACTCTAAATCAAACACGGTTTGTGCTAGCTCCTTGTAACTTGACCAAATGAAGTAGTTCTAAGTTCTATGTATATGGTTTGTTTGCTCTTGAAGTACCCCATGCAGAGACTGGTGAAAAACACTTTCGTTTGAAAGGGGTTGCCAAGCTTCCAAAAAACTACTAGTTTGCTGAAATCTCAGCAAACATTTTTTCACCAAATCTTGATGATACTTCGTGGTAATGATCAGTTCACTAATCCCACTAGGCTGCCCAATTTTTATTCTTCTAGGTTGAAGCATTCGTTTCCAGTAACAGTTTGAATTTTTAGGTTTCACTCTGTTTTCTCCTACATAGATAGCTGTGTTTGGAATTCTAAATCAAACACGGTTTGTGCTAGCTCCTTGAAACTTGACCAAATGAAGTAGTTCTAAGTTCTATCTCTATGGTTTGTTTCCTCTTGAAGTACCCCATGCAGAGACTGGCGAAAAACACTTTTGTTTGAAAGGGGTTGCCAAGCTTCCAAAAAACTACTAGTTTGCTGAAATCTCAGCAAACATTTTTTCACCAAATCTTGATGATACTTGGTGGTAATGATCAGTTCACTAATCCGACTTGGCTGCCCAATTTTTATTCTTCTAGGTTGAAGCATTCGTTTCCAGTAACAGTTTGAATTTTTAGATTTCACTCTATTTTCTCCTACATAGATAGCTGTGTTTGGAATTCTAAATCAAACACGGTTTGTGCTAGCTCCGTGAAACTTGACCAAATGAAGTAGTTCTAAGTTCTATCTCTATGGTTTGTTTCCTCTTGAAGTACCCCATGCAGAGACTGGCGAAAAACACTTTCGTTTGAATGGGGTTGCCAAGCTTCCAAAAAACTACTAGTTTGCTGAAATCATAGCAAACTTTTTTTCACCAAATCTTGATGATACTTGGTGGTAATGATCAGTTCACTAATCCCACTTGGCTGCCCAATTTTCACTCTTCTAGGTTCAAGCGTTCGTTTCCAGTAGCACTTTGAATTTTTAGGTTTCACTCTGTTTTCTTCTATATAGATAGATGTGTTTGAAACTCTAAATCAAACACGGTTTGTGCTAGCTCCTTGAAACTTGACCAAATGAAGTAGTTCTCAGTTCTATCTCTATGGTTTGTTTCCGCTTGAAGTACCCCATGCAGAGACTGGCGAAAAACACTTTCGTTTGAAAGGGGTTGCCAAGCTTCCAAAAAACTACTAGTTTGCTGAAATCTCAGCAAACATTTTTTCACCAAATCTTGATGATACTTGGTGGTAATGATCAGTTCACTAATCCCACTTGGCTGCCAAATTTTTATTCTTCTAGGTTGAAGCATTCGATTCCAGTAACAGTTTGAATTTTTAGGTTTCACTCTGTTTTCTCCTACATAGATAGCTGTGTTTGGAATTCTAAATCAAACACGGTTTGTGCTAGCTCCTTGAAACTTGTCCAAATGAAGTAGTTCTAAGTTCCATCTCTATGGTTTGTTTCCTCTTGAAGTACCCCATGCACAGACTGGCGAAAATCACTTTCGTTTGAAAGGGGTTGCCAAGCTTCCAAAAAACTACTAGTTTGCTGAAATCTCAGCAAACATTTTTTCACCAAATCTTGATGATACTTGGTGGTAATGATCAGTTCACTAAGCCCACTTGGCTGCCCAATTTTCACTCTTCTAGGTTCAAGCGTTCGTTTCCAGTAACACTTTGAATTTTTAGGTTTCACTGTTTTCTGCTATATAGATGTGTTTGAAACTCTAAATCAAACACGGTTTGTGCTAGCTCCTTGTAACTTGACCAAATGAAGTAGTTCTAAGTTCTATGTATATGGTTTGTTTGCTCTTGAAGTACCCCATGCAGAGACTGGTGAAAAACACTTTCGTTTGAAAGGGGTTGCCAAGCTTCCAAAAAACTACTAGTTTGCTGAAATCTCAGCAAACATTTTTTCACCAAATCTTGATGATACTTCGTGGTAATGATCAGTTCACTAATCCCACTAGGCTGCCCAATTTTTATTCTTCTAGGTTGAAGCATTCGTTTCCAGTAACAGTTTGAATTTTTAGGTTTCACTCTGTTTTCTCCTACATAGATAGCTGTGTTTGGAATTCTAAATCAAACACGGTTTGTGCTAGCTCCTTGAAACTTGACCAAATGAAGTAGTTCTAAGTTCTATCTCTATGGTTTGTTTCCTCTTGAAGTACCCCATGCAGAGACTGGCGAAAAACACTTTTGTTTGAAAGGGGTTGCCAAGCTTCCAAAAAACTACTAGTTTGCTGAAATCTCAGCAAACATTTTTTCACCAAATCTTGATGATACTTGGTGGTAATGATCAGTTCACTAATCCGACTTGGCTGCCCAATTTTTATTCTTCTAGGTTGAAGCATTCGTTTCCAGTAACAGTTTGAATTTTTAGATTTCACTCTATTTTCTCCTACATAGATAGCTGTGTTTGGAATTCTAAATCAAACACGGTTTGTGCTAGCTCCGTGAAACTTGACCAAATGAAGTAGTTCTAAGTTCTATCTCTATGGTTTGTTTCCTCTTGAAGTACCCCATGCAGAGACTGGCGAAAAACACTTTCGTTTGAATGGGGTTGCCAAGCTTCCAAAAAACTACTAGTTTGCTGAAATCATAGCAAACTTTTTTTCACCAAATCTTGATGATACTTGGTGGTAATGATCAGTTCACTAATCCCACTTGGCTGCCCAATTTTCACTCTTCTAGGTTCAAGCGTTCGTTTCCAGTAGCACTTTGAATTTTTAGGTTTCACTCTGTTTTCTTCTATATAGATAGATGTGTTTGAAACTCTAAATCAAACACGGTTTGTGCTAGCTCCTTGAAACTTGACCAAATGAAGTAGTTCTCAGTTCTATCTCTATGGTTTGTTTCCGCTTGAAGTACCCCATGCAGAGACTGGCGAAAAACACTTTCGTTTGAAAGGGGTTGCCAAGCTTCCAAAAAACTACTAGTTTGCTGAAATCTCAGCAAACATTTTTTCACCAAATCTTGATGATACTTGGTGGTAATGATCAGTTCACTAATCCCACTTGGCTGCCAAATTTTTATTCTTCTAGGTTGAAGCATTCGATTCCAGTAACAGTTTGAATTTTTAGGTTTCACTCTGTTTTCTCCTACATAGATAGCTGTGTTTGGAATTCTAAATCAAACACGGTTTGTGCTAGCTCCTTGAAACTTGTCCAAATGAAGTAGTTCTAAGTTCCATCTCTATGGTTTGTTTCCTCTTGAAGTACCCCATGCACAGACTGGCGAAAATCACTTTCGTTTGAAAGGGGTTGCCAAGCTTCCAAAAAACTACTAGTTTGCTGAAATCTCAGCAAACATTTTTTCACCAAATCTTGATGATACTTGGTGGTAATGATCAGTTCACTAAGCCCACTTGGCTGCCCAATTTTCACTCTTCTAGGTTCAAGCGTTCGTTTCCAGTAACACTTTGAATTTTTAGGTTTCACTGTTTTCTGCTATATAGATGTGTTTGAAACTCTAAATCAAACACGGTTTGTGCTAGCTCCTTGTAACTTGACCAAATGAAGTAGTTCTAAGTTCTATGTATATGGTTTGTTTGCTCTTGAAGTACCCCATGCAGAGACTGGTGAAAAACACTTTCGTTTGAAAGGGGTTGCCAAGCTTCCAAAAAACTACTAGTTTGCTGAAATCTCAGCAAACATTTTTTCACCAAATCTGGATGATACTTGGTGGTAATGATCAGTTCACTAATCCCACTTGGCTGCCCAATTTTCACTCTTCTAGGTTCAAGCCTTCGTTTCCAGTAGCACTTTGAATTTTTAGGTTTCACTCTGTTTTCTGCTATATAGATAGATGTGTTTGAAACTCTAAATCAAACACGGTTTGTGCTAGCTCCGTGAAACTTGACCAAATGAAGTCGTTCTAAGTTCTATCTCTATGGTTTTTTCCTTTTGAAGTACCCCATGCAGAGACTGGCGAAAAACACTTTCGTTTGAAAGGGGTTGCCAAGCTTCCAAAAAACTACTAGTTTGCTGAAATCTCAGCAAACATTTTTTCACCAAATCTTGATGATACTTGGTGGTAATGATCAGTTCACTAATCCCACTTCGCTGCCCAATTTTTATTCTTCTAGGTTGAAGCATTCGATTCCAGTAACAGTTTGAATTTTTAGGTTTCACTCTGTTTTCTTCTACATAGATAGCTGTGTTTGGAATTCTAAATCAAACACGGTTTGTGCTAGCTCCTTGAAACTTGTCCAAATGAAGTAGTTCTAAGTTCCATCTCTATGGTTTGTTTCCTCTTGAAGTACCCCATGCACAGACAGGCGAAAATCACTTTCGTTTGAAAGGGGTTGCCAAGCTTCCAAAAAACTACTAGTTTGCTGAAATCTCAGCAAATATTTTTTCACCAAATCTTGATGATACTTGGTGGTAATGATCAGTTCACTAATCCCACTTGGCTGCCCAATTTTCACTCTTCTAGGTTCAAGCCTTCGTTTCCAGTAGCACTTTGAATTTTTAGGTTTCACTCTGTTATCTGCTATATAGATAGATGTGTTTGAAACTCTAAATCAAACACGGTTTGTGCTAGCTCCTTGAAACTTGACCAAATGAAGTCGTTCTAAGTTCTATCTCTATGGTTTTTTCCTTTTGAAGTACCCCATGCAGAGACTGGCGAAAAACACTTTCGTTTGAAAGGGGTTGCCAAGCTTCCAAAAAACTACTAGTTTGCTGAAATCTCAGCAAACATTTTTTCACCAAATCTTGATGATACTTGGTGGTAATGATCAGTTCACTAATCCCACTTGGCTGCCCAATTTTTATTCTTCTAGTTAGAAGCATTCGTGTCCAGTAGCAGTTTGAATTTTTAGGTTTCACTCTGTTTCACCTACATAGATAGCTGTGTTTGGAATTCTAAATCAAACACGGTTGGTGCTAGCTCCTTGAAACTTGACCAAATGAAGTAGTTCTAATTTCTATCTCTATGGTTTGTTTCCTCTTGAAGTACCCCATGCAGAGACTAGCGAAAAACACTTTCGTTTGAAAGGGGTTGCCAAGCTTCCAAAAAACTACTAGTTTGCTGAAATCTCAGCAAACATTTTTTCACCAAATCTTGATGATACTTGGTGGTAATGATCAGTTCACTAATCCCACTTGGCTGCTCAATTTTTATTCTTCAAGTAAGAAGAATTCGTGTCCAGTAGCAGTTTGAATTTTTAGGTTTCACTCTGTTTCTCCTACATAGATACCTGTGTTTGGAATTCTAAATCAAACACGGTTTGTGCTAGCTCCTTGAAACTTGACCAAATGAAGTAGTTCTAATTTCTATCTCTATGGTTTGTTTTTTCTTGAAGTACCCCATGCAGAGACTGGCGAAAAACACTTTCGTTTGAAAGGGGTTGCCAAGCTTCCAAAAAACTACTAGTTTGCTGAAATCTCAGTAAACATTTTTTCACCAAATCTTGATGATACTTGGTGGTAATGATCAGTTCACTAATCCCACTTGGCTTCCCAATTTTTATTCTTCTAGATAGAAGCATTCGTTTCCAGTAACAGTTTGAATTTTTAGGTTTCACTCTATTTTCTCCTACATAGATAGCTGTGTTTGGAATTCTAAATCAAACACGGTTTGTGCTAGCTCCTTGAAATTTGACCAAAGGAAGTAGTTCTAATTTCTATCTCTATGGTTTGTTTCCTCTTGAAGTACCCCATGCAGAGACTGGCGAAAAACACTTTCGTTTGAAAGGGGTTGCCAAGCTTCCAAAAAACTACTAGTTTGCTGAAATCTCAGCAAACATTTTTTCACCAAAACTTGATGATACTTGGTGGTAATGATCAGTTCACTAATCCCACTAGGCTGCCCAATTTTTATTCTTCTAGGTTGAAGCATTCGTTTCCAGTAACAGTTTGAATTTTTAGGTTTCACTCTGTTTTCTCCTACATAGATAGCTGTGTTTGGAATTCTAAATCAAACACGGTTTGTGCTAGCTCCTTGAAACTTGACCAAATGAAGTAGTTCTAAGTTCTATCTCTATGGTTTGTTTCCTCTTGAAGTACCCCATGCAGAGACTGGCGAAAAACACTTTCGTTTGAAAGGGGTTGCCAAGCTTCCAAAAAACTACTAGTTTGCTGAAATCTAAGCAAATATTTTTTCACCAAATCTTGATGATACTTGGTGGTAATGATCAGTTCACTAAGCCCACTTGGCTGCCCAATTTTCACTCTTCTAGGTTCAAGCGTTCGTTTCCAGTAACACTTTGAATTTTTAGGTTTCACTGTTTTCTGCTATATAGATGTGTTTGAAACTCTAAATCAAACACGGTTTGTGCTACCTCCTTGAAACTTGACCAAATGAAGTAGTTCTAAGTTCTATCTCTATGGTTTGTTTCTTCTTGAAGTACCCCATGCAGAGACTGGCGAAAAACACTTTTGTTTGAAAGGGGTTGCCAAGCTTCCAAAAAACTACTAGTTTGCTAAAATCATAGCAAACATTTTTTCACCAAATCTTGATGATACTTGGTGGTAATGATCAGTTCACTAATCCCACTTGGCTGCCCAATTTTCACTCTTCTAGGTTCAAGCGTTCGTTTCCAGTAGCACTTTAAATTTTTAGGTTTCACTCTGTTTTCTGCTATATAGATAGATGTGTTTGAAACTCTAAATCAAACACGGTTTGTGCTAGCTCCTTGAAACTTGACCAAATGAAGTAGTTCTAAGTTCTATCTCTATGGTTTGTTTCCTCTTGAAGTACCCCATACAGAGACTGGCGAAAAACACTTTCGTTTGAAAGGGGTTGCCAAGCTTCCAAAAAACTACTAGTTTGCTGACATCTCAGCAAACCTTTTTCACCAAATCTTGATGATACTTGGTGGTAGTGATCATTTCACTAATCCCACTTGGCTGCCCAATTTTTATTCTTCTAGTTAGAAGCATTCCTGTCCAGTAGCAGTTTGAATTTTTAGGTTTCACTCTGTTTCTCCTACATAGATAGCTGTGTTTGGAATTCTAAATCAAACACGGTTTGTGCTAGCTCCTTGAAATTTGACCAAAGAAAGTAGTTCTAATTTCTATCTCTATGGTTTGTTTCCTCTTGAAGTACCCCATGCAGAGACTGGCGAAAAACACTTTCGTTTGAAAGGGGTTGCCAAGCTTCCAAAAAACTACTAGTTTGCTGAAATCTGAGCAAACATTTTTTCACCAAATCTTGATGATACTTGGTGGTAATGATCAGTTCACTAATCCCACTCGGCTGCCCAACTTTCACTCTTCTAGGTTCAAGCGTTAGTTTCCAGTAACACTTTGAATTTTTAGGTTTCACTCTGTTTTCTGCTATATAGATAGATGTGTTTGAAACTCTAAATCAAACACGGTTTGTGCTAGCTCCGTGAAACTTGACCAAATGAAGTAGTTCTAAGTTCTATCTGTGTGGTTTGTTTCCTCTTGAAGTACCCCATGCAGAGACTGGCGAAAAAAACTTTCGTTTGAAAGGGATTGCCAAGCTTCCAAAAAACTACTAGTTTGCTGAAATCTCAGCAAACTTTTTTTCACCAAATCTTGATGATACTTGGTGGTAATGATCAGTGCACTAAGCCCACTTGGCTGCCCAATTTTCACTCTTCTAGGTTCAAGCGTTCGTTTCCAGTAGCACTTTGAATTTTTAGGTTTCACTCTGTTTTCTGCTATATAGATAGATGTGTTTGAAACTCTAAATCAAACACGGTTTGTGCTAGCTCCTTGAAACTTGACCAAATGAAGTAGTTCTAAGTTATATCTCTATGGTTTGTTTCCTCTTGAAGTACCCCATGCAGACACTGGCGAAAAACACTTTCGTTTGAAAGGGGTTGCCAAGCTTCCAAAAAACTACTAGTTTGCTGAAATCTCAGCAAACATTTTTTCACCAAATCTTGATGATACTTGGTGGTAATGATCAGTTCACTAATCCCACTTGGCTGCCCAATTTTTATTCTTCTAGGTTGAAGCATTCGTTTCCAGTAACAGTTTGAATTTTTAGGTTTCACTCTGTTTTCTCCTACATAGATAGCTGTGTTTGGAATTGTAAATCAAACACGGTTTGTGCTAGCTCCTTGAAACTTGACCAAAAGAAGTAGTTCTAAGTTCTATCTCTATGGTTTGTTTCCTCTGGAAGTACCCCATGCAGAGACTGGCGAAAAACACTTTCATTTGAAAGGGTTTGCCAAGATTCCAAAAACTACTAGTTTGCTGAAATATCAGCAAACATTTTTTCACCAAATCTTGATGATACTTGGTGGTAATGATCAGTTCACTAATCCCACTTGGCTGCCCAATTTTTATTGTTCTAGATAGAAGCATTCGTTTCCAGTAACAGTTTGAATTTTTAGGTTTCACTCTATTTTCTCCTACATAGATAGCTGTGTTTGGAATTCTAAATCAAACACGGTTTGTGCTAGCTCCGTGAAACTTGACCAAATGAAGTAGTTCTAAGTTCTATCTCTATGGTTTGTTTCCTCTTGAAGTACCCCATGCAGAGACTGGAGAGAAACACTTTCGTTTGAAAGGGGTTGCCAAGCTTCCAAAAAACTACTAGTTTGCTGAAATCACAGCAAATATTTTTTCACCAAATCTTGATGATACTTGGTGGTAATGATCAGTTCACTAAGCCCACTTGGCTGCCCAATTATCACTCTTCTAGGTTCAAGCGTTCGTTTCCAGTAACACTTTGATTTTTTAGGTTTCACTCTGTTTTCTACTATATAGATAGATGTGTTTGAAACTCTAAATCAAACACGGTTTGTGCTAGCTCCTTGAAACTTGACCAAATGAAGTAGTTCTCAGTTCTATCTCTATGGTTTGTTTCCGCTTGAAGTACCCCATGCAGAGACTGGCGAAAAACACTTTCGTTTGAAAGGGGTTGTAAAGCTTCCAAAAAACTACTAGTTTGCTGAAATCTCAGCAAACATTTTTTCACCAAATCTTGATGATACTTGGTGGTAATGATCAGTTCACTAATCCCACTTGGCTGCCCAATTTTTATTCTTCTAGGTTGAAGCATTCGTTTCCAGTAACAGTTTGAATTTTTAGGTTTCACTCTGTTTTCTCCTACATAGATAGCTGTGTTTGGAATTCTAAATCAAACACGGTTTGTGCTAGCTCCTTGAAACTTGACCAAATGAAGTAGTTCTAAGTTCTATCTCTATGGTTTGTTTCCTCTTGAAGTACCCCATGCAGAGACTGGCGAAAAACACTTTCGTTTGAAAGGGGTTGCCAAGCTTCCAAAAAACTACTAGTTTGCTGAAATCACAGCAAACATTTTTTCACCAAATCTTGATGATACTTGGTGGTAATGATCAGTTCACTAATCCCACTTGGCTGCCCAATTTTTATTCTTCTAGGTTGAAGCATTCGTTTCCAGTAACAGTTTGAATTTTTAGGTTTCACTCTATTTTCTCCTACATAGATAGCTGTGTTTGGAATTCTAAATCAAACACGGTTTGTGCTAGCTCCTTGAAACTTGTAAAATGAAGTAGTTCTAAGTTCCATCTCTATGGTTTTTTCCTCTTGAAGTACCCCATGCACAGACTGGCGAAAATCACTTTCGTTTGAAAGGGGTTGCCAAGCTTCCAAAAAACTACTAGTTTGCTGAAATCTCAGCAAACATTTTTTCACCAAATCTTGATGATACTTGGTGGTAATGATCAGTTCACTAAGCCCACTTGGCTGCCCAATTTTCACTCTTTTAGGTTCAAGAGTTCGTTTCCAGTAACACTTTGAATTTTTAGGTTTCACTGTTTTCTGCTATATAGATGTGTTTGAAACTCTAAATCAAACACGGTTTGTACTAGCTCCTTGTAACTTGACCAAATGAAGTAGTTCTAAGTTCTATGTATATGGTTTGTTTGCTCTTGAAGTACCCCATGCAGAGACTGGTGAAAAACACTTTCGTTTGAAAGGGGTTGCCAAGCTTCCAAAAAACTACTAGTTTGCTGAAATCTCAGCAAACATTTTTTCACCAAATCTTGATGATACTTGGTGGTAATGATCAGTTCACTAATCCCACTTGGCTGCCCAATTTTTATTGTTCTAGTTAGAAGCATTCGTGTCCAGTAGCAGTTTGAATTTTTAGGTTTCACTCTGTTTCTCCTACATAGATAGCTGTGTTTGGAATTCTAAATCAAACACGGTTTGTGCTAGCTCCTTGAAACTTGACCAAAGGAAGTAGTTCTAATTTCTATCTCTATGGTTTGTTTTCTCTTGAAGTACCCCATGCAGAGACTGGCGAAAAACACTTTCGTTTGAAAGGGGTTGCCAAGCTTCCAAAAAACTACTAGTTTGCTGAAATCTCAGCAAATATTTTTTCACCAAATCTTGATGATACTTGGTGGTAATGATCAGTTCACTAATCCCACTTGGCTGCCCAATTTTTATTCTTCTAGATAGAAGCATTCGTTTCCAGTAACAGTTTGAATTTTTAGGTTTCACTCTATTTTCTCCTACATAGATAGCTGTGTTTGGAATTCTAAATGAAACACGGTTTGTGCTAGCTCCTTGAAACTTGACCAAATGAAGTAGTTCTAAGACTATCTCTATGGTTTGTTTCCTCTTGAAGTACCCCATGCAGAGACTGGCGAAAAACACTTTCGTTTGAAAGGGGTTGCCAAGCTTCCAAAAACTACTAGTTGGCTGAAATCATAGCAAACTTTTTTTCACCAAATCTTGATGATACTTGGTGGTAATGATCAGTTCACTAATCCCACTTGGCTGCCCAACTTTCACTCTTCTAGGTTCAAGCGTTCGTTTCCAGTAGCACTTTGAATTTTTAGGTTTCACTCTGTTTTCTGCTATATAGATATATGTGTTTGAAACTCTAAATCAAACACTCTTTGTGCTAGCTCCTTGAAACTTGACCAAATGAAGTATTTCTAAGTTCTATCTCTATGGTTTGTTTCCTCTTGAAGTACCCCATGCAGAGACTGGCGAAAAACACTTTCGTTTGAAAGGGGTTGCCAAGCTTCCAAAAAACTACTAGTTTGCTGAAATCTCAGCAAACATTTTTTCACCAAATCTTGATGATACTTGGTGGTAATGATCAGTTCACTAATCCCACTTGGCTGCCCAATTTTTATTCTTCTAGTTAGAAGCATTCGTGTCCAGTAGCAGTTTGAATTTTTAGGTTTCACTCTGTTTCTCCTACATAGATAGCTGTGTTTGGAATTCTAAATCAAACACGGTTTGTGCTAGCTCCTTGAAACTTGACCAAATGAAGTAGTTCTAATTTCTATCTCTATGGTTTGTTTCCTCATGAAGTACCCCATGCAGAGACTGGCGAAAAACACTTTCGTTTGAAAGGGGTTGCAAGCTTCCAAAAAACTACTAGTTTGCTGAAATCTCAGCAAACATTTTTTCACCAAATCTTGATGATACTTGGTGGTAGTGATCAGTTCACTAATCCCACTTGGCTGCCCAATTTTTATTCTTCTAGATAGAAGCATTCGTTTCCAGTAACAGTTTGAATTTTTAGGTTTCACTCTATTTTCTCCTACATAGATAGCTGTGTTTGGAATTCTAAATGAAACACGGTTTGTGCTAGCTCCTTGAAACTTGACCAAATGAAGTAGTTCTAAGTTCTATCTCTATGGTTTGTTTCCTCTTGAAGTACCCCATGCAGAGACTGGCGAAAAACACTTTCGTTTGAAAGGGGTTGCCAAGCTTCCAAAAACTACTAGTTGGCTGAAATCATAGCAAACTTTTTTTCACCAAATCTTGATGATACTTGGTGGTAATGATCAGTTCACTAATCCCACTTGGCTGCCCAACTTTCACTCTTCTAGGTTCAAGCGTTCGTTTCCAGTAGCACTTTGAATTTTTAGGTTTCACTCTGTTTTCTGCTATATAGATATATGTGTTTGAAACTCTAAATCAAACACTGTTTGTGCTAGCTCCTTGAAACTTGACCAAATGAAGTAGTTCTAAGTTCTATCTCTATGGTTTGTTTCCTCTTGAAGTACCCCATGCAGAGACTGGCGAAAAACACTTTCGTTTGAAAGGGGTTGCCAAGCTTCCAAAAAACTACTAGTTTGCTGAAATCTCAGCAAACATTTTTTCACCAAATCTTGATGATACTTGGTGGTAATGATCAGTTCACTAATCCCACTTGGCTGCCCAATTTTTATTCTTCTAGTTAGAAGCATTCGTGTCCAGTAGCAGTTTGAATTTTTAGGTTTCACTCTGTTTCTCCTACATAGATAGCTGTGTTTGGAATTCTAAATCAAACACGGTTTGTGCTAGCTCCTTGAAACTTGACCAAATGAAGTAGTTCTAATTTCTATCTCTATGGTTTGTTTCCTCATGAAGTACCCCATGCAGAGACTGGCGAAAAACACTTTCGTTTGAAAGGGGTTGCCAAGCTTCCAAAAAACTACTAGTTTGCTGAAATCTCAGCAAACATTTTTTCACCAAATCTTGATGATACTTGGTGGTAGTGATCAGTTCACTAATCCCACTTGGCTGCTCAATTTTTATTCTTCTAGTTAGAAGCATTCGTGTCCAGTAGCAGTTTGAATTTTTAGGTTTCACTCTGTTTCTCCTCCATAGATAGCTGTGTTTGGAATTCTAAATCAAACACGGTTTGTGCTAGCTCCTTGAAATTTGACCAAAGGAAGTAGTTCTAATTTCTATCTCTATGGTTTGTTTCCTCTTGAAGTACCCCATGCAGAGACTGGCGAAAAACACTTTCGTTTGAAAGGGGTTGCCAAGCTTCCAAAAAACTACTAGTTTGCTGAAATCTCAGCAAACATTTTTTCACCAAATCTTGATGATACTTGGTGGTAATGATCAGTTCACTAATCCCACTTGGCTGCCCAATTTTTATTCTTCTAGGTAGAAGCATTCGTTTCCAGTAAAAGTTTGAATTTTAGGTTTCACTCTATTTTCTCCTACATAGATAGCTGTGTTTGGAATTCTAAATCAAACACGGTTTGTGCTAGCTCCTTGAAACTTGAACAAATGAAGTAGTTCTAAGTTCTTTCTCTATGGTTTGTTTCCTCTTGAAGTACCCCATGCAGAGACTGGCGAAAAACACTTTCGTTTGAAAGGGGTTGCCAAGCTTCCAAAAAACTACTAGTTTGCTGAAATCTCAGCAAACATTTTTTCACCAAATCTTGATGACACTTGGTGGTAATGATCAGTTCACTAATCCCACTTGGCTGCCCAATTTTTATTTTTCTAGATAGAAGCATTCGTTTCCAGAAACAGTTTGAATTTTTAGGTTTCACTCTGTTTTCTCCTACATAGATAGCTGTGTTTGGAATTCTAAATCAAACACGGTTTGTGCTAGCTGCTTGAAACTTGACCAAATGAAGTAGTTCTAAGTTCTATCTCTATGGTTTGTTTCCTCTTGAAGTACCCCATGCAGAGACTGGCGAAAAACACTTTCGTATGAAAGGGGTTGCCAAGCTTCCAAAAAACTACTAGTTTGCTGAAATCTCAGCAAACATTTTTTCACCAAATCTTGATGATACTTGGTGGTAATCATCAGTTCACTAATCCCACTTGGCTGCCCAATTTTTATTCTTCTAGATAGAAGCATTCGTTTCTAGTAACAGTTTGAATTTTTAGGTTTCACTCTATTTTCTCCTACATAGATAGCTGTGTTTGGAATTCTAAATCAAACACGGTTTGTGCTAGCTCCTTGAAACTTGACCAAATGAAGTAGTTCTAAGTTCTATCTCTATGGTTTGTTTGCTCTTGAAGTACCCCATGCAGAGACTGGCGAAAAACACTTTCGTTTGAAAGGGGTTGCCAAGCTTCCAAAAAACTATTAGTTTGCTGAAATCTCAGCAAACATTTTTTCACCAAATCTTGATGATACTTGGTGGTAATGATCAGTTCACTAATCCCACTTGGCTGCCCAATTTTTATTCTTCTAGATAGAAGCATTCGTTTCCAGTAACAGTTTGAATTTTTAGGTTTCACTCTGTTTTCTCCTACATAGATAGCTGTGTTTGGAATTCTAAATCAAACACGGTTTGTGCTAGCTCCTTGAAACTTGACCAAATGAAGTAGTTCTTAGTTCTATCTCTATGGTTTGTTTCCTCTTGAAGTACCCCATGCAGAGACTGGCGAAAAACACTTTCGTTTGAAAGGGGTTGCCAAGCTTCCAAAAAACTACTAGTTTGCTGAAATCTCAGCAAATATTTTTTCACCAAATCTTGATGATACTTGGTGGTAATGATCAGTTCACTAAGCCCACTTGACTGCCCAATTTTCACTCTTCTAGGTTCAAGCGTTCGTTTCCAGTAACACTTTGAATTTTTAGGTTTCACTCTGTTTTCTGCTATATAGATAGATGTGTTTGAAACTCTAAATCAAACACGGTTTGTGCTAGCTCCTTGAAACTTGACCAAATGAAGTAGTTCTAAGTTCTATCTCTATGGTTTGTTTGCTCTTGAAGTACCCCATGCAGAGACTGGCGAAAAACACTTTCGTATGAAAGGGGTTGCCAAGCTTCCAAAAAACTACTAGTTTGCTGAAATCTCAGCAAACATTTTTTCACCAAATCTTGATGATACTTGGTGGTAATGATCAGTTCACTAATCCCACTTGGCTGCCCAATTTTTATTCTTCTAGATAGAAGCATTCGTTTCCAGTAACAGTTTGAATTTTTAGGTTTCACTCTGTTTTCTCCTACATAGATAGCTGTGTTTGGAATTCTAAATCAAACACGGTTTGTGCTAGCTCCTTGAAACTTGTCCAAATGAAGTATTTCTAAGTTCTATCTCTATGGTTTGTTTCCTCTTGAAGTACCCCATGCAGAGACTGGAGAAAAACACTTTCGTTTGAAATGGGTTGCGAAGCTTCCTAAAAATACTAGTTTGCTGAAATCTCAGCAAACATTTTTTCACCAAATCTTGATGATACTTGGTGGTAATGATCAGTTCACTAATCCCACTTGGCTGCCCAATTTTTATTTTTCTAGATAGAAGCATTCGTTTCCAGAAACAGTTTGAATTTTTAGGTTTCACTCTGTTTTCTCCTACATAGATAGCTGTGTTTGGAATTCTAAATCAAACACGGTTTGTGCTAGCTGCTTGAAACTTGACCAAATGAAGTAGTTCTAAGTTCTATCTCTATGGTTTGTTTCCTCTTGAAGTACCCCATGCAGAGACTGGCGAAAAACACTTTCGTATGAAAGGGGTTGCCAAGCTTCCAAAAAACTACTAGTTTGCTGAAATCTCTGCAAACATTTTTTCACCAAATCTTGATGATACTTGGTGGTAATCATCAGTTCACTAATCCCACTTGGCTGCCAAATTTTTATTCTTCTAGATAGAAGCATTCGTTTCTAGTAACAGTTTGAATTTTTAGGTTTCACTCTATTTTCTCCTACATAGATAGATGTGTTTGGAATTCTAAATCAAACACGGTTTGTGCTAGCTCCTTGAAACTTGACCAAATGAAGTAGTTCTAAGTTCTATCTCTATGGTTTGTTTGCTCTTGAAGTACCCCATGCAGAGACTGGCGAAAAACACTTTCGTTTGAAAGGGGTTGCCAAGCTTCCAAAAAACTACTAGTTTGCTGAAATCTCAGCAAACATTTTTTCACCAAATCTTGATGATACTTGGTGGTAATGATCAGTTCACTAATCCCACTTGGCTGCCCAATTTTTATTCTTCTAGGTAGAAGCATTCGTTTCCAGTAAAAGTTTGAATTTTTAGGTTTCACTCTATTTTCTCCTACATAGATAGCTGTGTTTGGAATTCTAAATCAAACACGGTTTGTGCTAGCTCCTTGAAACTTGAACAAATGAAGTAGTTCTAAGTTCTATCTCTATGGTTTGTTTCCTCTTGAAGTACCCCATGCAGAGACTGGCGAAAAACACTTTCGTTTGAAAGGGGTTGCCAAGCTTCCAAAAAACTACTAGTTTGCTGAAATCTCAGCAAACATTTTTTCACCAAATCTTGATGATACTTGGTGGTAATGATCAGTTCACTAATCCCACTTGGCTGCCCAATTTTTATTTTTCTAGATAGAAGCATTCGTTTCAAGAAACAGTTTGAATTTTTAGGTTTTACTCTGTTTTCTCCTACATAGATAGCTGTGTTTGGAATTCTAAATCAAACACGGTTTGTGCTAGCTGCTTGAAACTTGACCAAATGAAGTAGTTCTAAGTTCTATCTCTATGGTTTGTTTCCTCTTGAAGTACCCCATGCAGAGACTGGCGAAAAACACTTTCGTATGAAAGGGGTTGCCAAGCTTCCAAAAAACTACTAGTTTGCTGAAATCTCAGCAAACATTTTTTCGACAAATCTTGATGATACTTGGTGGTAATCATCAGTTCACTAATCCCACTTGGCTGCCCAATTTTTATTCTTCTAGATAGAAGCATTCGTTTCTAGTAACAGTTTGAATTTTTAGGTTTCACTCTATTTTCTCCTACATAGATAGCTGTGTTTGGAATTCTAAATCAAACACGGTTTGTGCTAGCTCCTTGAAACTTGACCAAATGAAGTAGCTCTAAGTTCTATCTCTATGGTTTGTTTGCTCTTGAAGTACCCCATGCAGAGACTGGCGAAAAACACTTTCGTTTGAAAGGGGTTGCCAAGCTTCCAAAAAACTACTAGTTTGCTGAAATCTCAGCAAACATTTTTTCACCAAATCTTGATGATACTTGGTGGTAATGATCAGTTCACTAATCCCACTTGGCTGCCCAATTTTTATTCTTCTAGATAGAAGCATTCGTTTCCAGTAACAGTTTGAATTTTTAGGTTTCACTCTGTTTTCTCCTACATAGATAGCTGCGTTTGGAATTCTAAATCAAACACGGTTTGTGCTAGCTCCTTGAAACTTGACCAAATGAAGTAGTTCTTAGTTCTATCTCTATGGTTTGTTTCCTCTTGAAGTACCCCATGCAGAGACTGGCGAAAAACACTTTCGTTTGAAAGGGGTTGGCAAGCTTCCAAAAAACTACTAGTTTGCTGAAATCTCAGCAAACATTTTTTCACCAAATCTTGATGATACTTGGTGGTAATGATCAGTTCACTAAGCCCACTTGACTGCCCAATTTTCACTCTTCTAGGTTCAAGCGTTCGTTTCCAGTAACACTTTGAATTTTTAGGTTTCACTCTGTTTTCTGCTATATAGATAGATGTGTTTGAAACTCTAAATCAAACACGGTTTGTGCTAGCTCCTTGAAACTTGACCAAATGAAGTAGTTCTAAGTTCTATCTCTATGGTTTGTTTCCTCTTGAAGTACCCATGCAGAGACTGGCGAAAAACACTTTCGTTTGAAAGGGGTTGCCAAGCTTCCAAAAAACTACTAGTTTGCTGAAATCTCAGCAAACATTTTTTCACCAAATCTTGATGATACTTGGTGGTAATGATCAGTTCACTAATCCCACTTGGCTGCCCAATTTTTATTCTTCTAGATAGAAGCATTCGTTTCCAGTAACAGTTTGAATTTTTAGGTTTCACTCTGTTTTCTCCTACATAGATAGCTCTGTTTGGAATTCTAAATCAAACACGGTTTGTGCTAGCTCCTTGAAACTTGTCCAAATGAAGTATTTCTAAGTTCTATCTCTATGGTTTGTTTCCTCTTGAAGTACCCCATGCAGAGACTGGCGAAAAACACTTTCGTTTGAAATGGGTTGCGAAGCTTCCAAAAAATACTAGTTTGCTGAAATCTCAGCAAACATTTTTTCACCAAATCTTGATGATACTTGGTGGTAATGATCAGTTCACTAATCCCACTTGGCTGCCCAATTTTTATTTTTCTAGATAGAAGCATTCGTTTCCAGAAACAGTTTGAATTTTTAGGTTTCACTCTGTTTTCTCCTACATAGATAGCTGTGTTTGGAATTCTAAATCAAACACGGTTTGTGCTAGCTGCTTGAAACTTGACCAAATGAAGTAGTTCTAAGTTCTATCTCTATGGTTTGTTTCCTCTTGAAGTACCCCATGCAGAGACTGGCGAAAAACACTTTCGTATGAAAGGGGTTGCCAAGCTTCCAAAAAACTACTAGTTTGCTGAAATCTCAGCAAACATTTTTTCACCAAATCTTGATGATACTTGGTGGTAATGATCAGTTCACTAAGCCCACTTGACTGCCCAATTTTCACTCTTCTAGGTTCAAGCGTTCGTTTCCAGTAACACTTTGAATTTTTAGGTTTCACTCTGTTTTCTGCTATATAGATAGATGTGTTTGAAACTCTAAATCAAACACGGTTTGTGCTAGCTCCTTGAAACTTGACCAAATGAAGTAGTTCTAAGTTCTATCTCTATGGTTTGTTTCCTCTTGAAGTACCCATGCAGAGACTGGCGAAAAACACTTTCGTTTGAAAGGGGTTGCCAAGCTTCCAAAAAACTACTAGTTTGCTGAAATCTCAGCAAACATTTTTTCACCAAATCTTGATGATACTTGGTGGTAATGATCAGTTCACTAATCCCACTTGGCTGCCCAATTTTTATTCTTCTAGATAGAAGCATTCGTTTCCAGTAACAGTTTGAATTTTTAGGTTTCACTCTGTTTTCTCCTACATAGATAGCTCTGTTTGGAATTCTAAATCAAACACGGTTTGTGCTAGCTCCTTGAAACTTGTCCAAATGAAGTATTTCTAAGTTCTATCTCTATGGTTTGTTTCCTCTTGAAGTACCCCATGCAGAGACTGGCGAAAAACACTTTCGTTTGAAATGGGTTGCGAAGCTTCCAAAAAATACTAGTTTGCTGAAATCTCAGCAAACATTTTTTCACCAAATCTTGATGATACTTGGTGGTAATGATCAGTTCACTAATCCCACTTGGCTGCCCAATTTTTATTTTTCTAGATAGAAGCATTCGTTTCCAGAAACAGTTTGAATTTTTAGGTTTCACTCTGTTTTCTCCTACATAGATAGCTGTGTTTGGAATTCTAAATCAAACACGGTTTGTGCTAGCTGCTTGAAACTTGACCAAATGAAGTAGTTCTAAGTTCTATCTCTATGGTTTGTTTCCTCTTGAAGTACCCCATGCAGAGACTGGCGAAAAACACTTTCGTATGAAAGGGGTTGCCAAGCTTCCAAAAAACTACTAGTTTGCTGAAATCTCAGCAAACATTTTTTCACCAAATCTTGATGATACTTGGTGGTAATCATCAGTTCACTAATCCCACTTGGCTGCCAAATTTTTATTCTTCTAGATAGAAGCATTCATTTCTAGTAACAGTTTGAATTTTTAGGTTTCACTCTATTTTCTCCTACATAGATAGCTGTGTTTGGAATTCTAAATCAAACATGGTTTGTGCTAGCTCCTTGAAACTTGACCAAATGAAGTAGTTCTAAGTTCTATCTCTATGGTTTGTTTGCTCTTGAAGTACCCCATGCAGAGACTGGCGAAAAAAACTTTCGTTTGAAAGGGGTTGCCAAGCTTCCAAAAAACTACTAGTTTGCTGAAATCTCAGCAAACATTTTTTCACCAAATCTTGATGATACTTGGTGGTAATGATCAGTTCACTAATCCCACTTGGCTGCCCAATTTTTATTCTTCTAGATAGAAGCATTCGTTTCCAGTAACAGTTTGAATTTTTAGGTTTCACTCTGTTTTCTCCTACATAGATAGCTGTGTTTGGAATTCTAAATCAAACACGGTTTGTGCTAGCTCCTTGAAACTTGACCAAATGAAGTAGTTCTAAGTTCTAACTCTATGGTTTGTTTCCTCTTGAAGTACCCCATGCAGAGACTGGCGAAAAACACTTTCGTTTGAAAGGGGTTGCCAAGCTTCCAAAAAACTACTAGTTTGCTGAAATCTCAGCAAACATTTTTTCACCAAATCTTGATGATACTTGGTGGTAATGATCAGTTCACTAAGCCCACTTGACTGCCCAATTTTCACTCTTCTAGGTTCAAGCGTTCGTTTCCAGTAACACTTTGAATTTTTAGGTTTCACTCTGTTTTCTGCTATATAGATAGATGTGTTTGAAACTCTAAATCAAACACGGTTTGTGCTAGCTCCTTGAAACTTGACCAAATGAAGTAGTTCTAAGTTCTATCTCTATGGTTTGTTTCCTCTTGAAGTACCCCATGCAGATACTGGCGAAAAACACTTTCGTTTGAAAGGGGTTGCCAAGCTTCCAAAAAACTACTAGTTTGCTGAAATCTCAGCAAACATTTTTTCACCAAATCTTGATGATACTTGGTGGTAATCATCAGTTCACTAATCCCACTTGGCTGCCAAATTTTTATTCTTCTAGATAGAAGCATTCGTTTCTAGTAACAGTTTGAATTTTTAGGTTTCACTCTATTTTCTCCTACATAGATAGCTGTGTTTGGAATTCTAAATCAAACACGGTTTGTGCTAGCTCCTTGAAACTTGACCAAATGAAGTAGTTCTAAGTTCTATCTCTATGGTTTGTTTGCTCTTGAAGTACCCCATGCAGAGACTGGCGAAAAACACTTTCGTTTGAAAGGGGTTGCCAAGCTTCCAAAAAACTCCTAGTTTGCTGAAATCTCAGCAAACATTTTTTCACCAAATCTTGATGATACTTGGTGGTAATGATCAGTTCACTAATCCCACTTGGCTGCCCAATTTTTATTCTTCTAGATAGAAGCATTCGTTTCCAGTAACAGTTTGAATTTTTAGGTTTCACTCTGTTTTCTCCTACATAGATAGCTGTGTTTGGAATTCTAAATCAAACACGGTTTGTGCTAGCTCCTTGAAACTTGACCAAATGAAGTAGTTCTAAGTTCTAACTCTATGGTTTGTTTGCTCTTGAAGTACCCCATGCAGAGACTGGCGAAAAACACTTTCGTTTGAAAGGGGTTGCCAAGCTTCCAAAAAACTACTAGTTTGCTGAAATCTCAGCAAACATTTTTTCACCAAATCTTGATGATACTTGGTGGTAATGATCAGTTCACTAAGCCCACTTGACTGCCCAATTTTCACTCTTCTAGGTTCAAGCGTTCGTTTCCAGTAACACTTTGAATTTTTAGGTTTCACTCTGTTTTCTGCTATATAGATAGATGTGTTTGAAACTCTAAATCAAACACGGTTTGTGCTAGCTCCTTGAAACTTGACCAAATGAAGTAGTTCTAAGTTCTATCTCTATGGTTTGTTTCCACTTGAAGTACCCCATGCAGATACTGGCAAAAAACACTTTCGTTTGAAAGGGGTTGCCAAGCTTCCAAAAAACTACTAGTTTGCTGAAATCTCAGCAAACATTTTTTCACCAAATCTTGATGATACTTGGTGGTAATCATCAGTTCACTAATCCCACTTGGCTGCCAAATTTTTATTCTTCTAGATAGAAGCATTCGTTTCTAGTAACAGTTTGAATTTTTAGGTTTCACTCTATTTTCTCCTACATTGATAGCTGTGTTTGGAATTCTAAATCAAACACGGTTTGTGCTAGCTCCTTGAAACTTGACCAAATGAAGTAGTTCTAAGTTCTATCTCTATGGTTTGTTTGCTCTTGAAGTACCCCATGCAGAGACTGGCGAAAAACACTTTCGTTTGAAAGGGGTTGCCAAGCTTCCAAAAAACTACTAGTTTGCTGAAATCTCAGCAAACATTTTTTCACCAAATCTTGATGATACTTGGTGGTAATGATCAGTTCACTAATCCCACTTGGCTGCCCAATTTTCATTCTTCTAGATAGAAGCATTCGTTTCCAGTAACAGTTTGAATTTTTAGGTTTCACTCTGTTTTCTCCTACATAGATAGCTGTGTTTGGAATTCTAAATCAAACACGGTTTGTGCTAGCTCCTTGAAACTTGACCAAATGAAGTAGTTCTAAGTTCTATCTCTATGGTTTGTTTGCTCTTGAAGTACCCCATGCAGAGACTGGCGAAAAACACTTTCGTTTGAAAGGGGTTGCCAAGCTTCCAAAAAACTACTAGTTTGCTGAAATCTCAGCAAATATTTTTTCACAAAATCTTGATGATACTTGGTGGTAATGATCAGTTCACTAAGCCCACTTGACTGCCCAATTTTCACTCTTCTAGGTTCAAGCGTTCGTTTCCAGTAACACTTTGAATTTTTAGGTTTCACTCTGTTTTCTCCTACATAGATAGCTGTGTTTGGAATTCTAAATCAAACACGGTTTGTGCTAGCTCCTTGAAACTTGACCAAATGAAATAGTTCTAAGTTCTATCTCTATGGTTTGTTTCCACTTGAAGTACCCCATGCAGATACTGGCAAAAAACACTTTCGTTTGAAAGGGGTTGCCAAGCTTCCAAAAAACTACTAGTTTGCTGAAATCTCAGCAAACATTTTTTCACCAAATCTTGATGATACTTGGTGGTAATCATCAGTTCACTAATCCCACTTGGCTGCCAAATTTTTATTCTTCTAGATAGAAGCATTCGTTTCTAGTAACAGTTTGAATTTTTAGGTTTCACTCTATTTTCTCCTACATTGATAGCTGTGTTTGGAATTCTAAATCAAACACGGTTTGTGCTAGCTCCTTGAAACTTGACCAAATGAAGTAGTTCTAAGTTCTATCTCTATGGTTTGTTTGCTCTTGAAGTACCCCATGCAGAGACTGGCGAAAAACACTTTCGTTTGAAAGGGGTTGCCAAGCTTCCAAAAAACTACTAGTTTGCTGAAATCTCAGCAAACATTTTTTCACCAAATCTTGATGATACTTGGTGGTAATGATCAGTTCACTAATCCCACTTGGCTGCCCAATTTTCATTCTTCTAGATAGAAGCATTCGTTTCCAGTAACAGTTTGAATTTTTAGGTTTCACTCTGTTTTCTCCTACATAGATAGCTGTGTTTGGAATTCTAAATCAAACACGGTTTGTGCTAGCTCCTTGAAACTTGACCAAATGAAGTAGTTCTAAGTTCTATCTCTATGGTTTGTTTCCTCTTGAAGTACCCCATGCAGAGACTGGCGAAAAACACTTTCGTTTGAAAGGGGTTGCCAAGCTTCCAAAAAACTACTAGTTTGCTGAAATCTCAGCAAACATTTTTTCACCAAATCTTGATGATACTTGGTGGTAATGATCAGTTCACTAAGCCCACTTGACTGCCCAATTTTCACTCTTCTAGGTTCAAGCGTTCGTTTCCAGTAACACTTTGAATTTTTAGGTTTCACTCTGTTTTCTCCTACATAGATAGCTCTGTTTGGAATTCTAAATCAAACACGGTTTGTGCAAGCTCCTTGAAACTTGTCCAAATGAAGTATTTCTAAGTTCTATCTCTATGGTTTGTTTCCTCTTGAAGTACCCCATGCAGAGACTGGCGAAAAACACTTTCGTTTGAAATGGGTTGCGAAGCTTCCAAAAAATACTAGTTTGCTGAAATCTCAGCAAACATTTTTTCACCAAATCTTGATGATACTTGGTGGTAATGATCAGTTCACTAATCTCACTTGGCTGACCAATTTTTATTCTTCTAGGTTGAAGCATTCATTTCCAGTAACAGTTTGAATTTATAGGTTTCACTCTTTTTTCTCCTACATAGATAGCTGTGTTTGGAATTCTAAATCAAACACGGTTTGTGCTAGCTCCTTGAAACTTGACCAAATGAAGTAGTTCTAAGTTCTATCTCTATGGTTTGTTTCCTCTTGAAGTACCCCATGCAGAGACTGGCGAAAAACACTTTCGTTTGAAAGGGGTTGCCAAGCTTCCAAAAAACTACTAGTTTGCTGAAATCTCAGCAAACATTTTTTCACCAAATCTTGATGATACTTGGTGGTAATGATCAGTTCACTAATCCCACTTGGCTGCCCAATTTTTATTCTTCTAGATAGAAGCATTCGTTTCCAGTAACAGTTTGAATTTTTAGGTTTCACTTTATTTTCTCCTACATAGATAGCTGTGTTTGGAATTCTAAATCAAACACGGTTTGTGCTAGCTCCTTGAAACTTGACCAAATGAAGTAGTTCTATGTTCTATCTCTATGGTTTGTTTCCTCTTGAAGTACCCCATGCAGAGACTGGCGAAAAACACTTTCGTATGAAAGGGGTTGCCAAGCTTCCAAAAAACTACTAGTTTGCTGAAATCATAGCAAACTTTTTTTCACCAAAACTTGATGATACTTGGTGGTAATGATCAGTTCACTAATCCCACTTGGCTGCCCAATTTTCACTCTTCTAGGTTCAAGCGTTCGTTTCTAGTAGCACTTTGAATTTTTAGGTTTCACTCTGTTTTCTGCAATATAGATAGATGTGTTTGAAACTCTAAATCAAACACGGTTTGTGCTAGCTCCTTGAAACTTGACCAAATGAAGTAGTTCTCAGTTCTATATCTATGGTTTGTTTGCTCTTGAAGTACCCCATGCAGAGACTGGCGAAAAACACTTTCGTTTGAAAGGGGTTGCCAAGCTTCCAAAAAACTACTAGTTTGCTGAAATCTCAGCAAACATTTTTTCACCAAATCTTGATGATAATTGGTGGTAATGATCAGTTCACTAATCCCACTTGGCTGCCCAATTTTTATTCTTCTAGGTTGAAGCATTCGTTTCCAGTAACAGTTTGAATTTTTAGGTTTCACTCTGTTTTCTCCTACATAGATAGCTGTGTTTGGAATTCTAAATCAAACACGGTTTGTGCTAGCTCCTTGAAACTTGACCAAATGAATTAGTTCTAAGTTCTATCTCTATGGTTTGTTTCCTCTTGAAGTACCCATGCAGAGACTGGCGAAAAACACTTTCGTTTGAAAGGGGTTGCCAAGCTTCCAAAAAACTACTAGTTTGCTGAAATCTCAGCAAATATTTTTTCACCAAATCTTGATGGTACTTGGTGGTAATGATCAGTTCACTAATCCCACTCGGCTGCCCAACTTTCACTCTTCTAGGTTCAAGCGTTAGTTTCCAGTAACACTTTGAATTTTTAGGTTTCACTCTGTTTTCTGCTATATAGATTGATGTGTTTGAAACTCTAAATCAAACACGGTTTGTGCTAGCTCTGTGAAACTTGACAAAATGAAGTAGTTCTAAGTTCTATCTCTATGGTTTGTTTCTTCTTGAAGTACCCCATGCAGAGACTGGCGAAAAACACTTTAGTTTGAAAGGGGTTGCCAAGCTTCCAAAAAACTACTAGTTTGCTGAAATCTCAGCAAACATTTTTTCACCAAATCTTGATGATACTTGGGGGTAATGATCAGTTCACTAATCAAACTTGGCTGCCCAATTTTTATTCTTCTAGGTTGAAGCATTCGATTCCAGTAACAGTTTGAATTTTTAGGTTTCACTCTGTTTTCTCCTACATAGATAGCTGTGTTTGGAATTCTAAATCAAACACGGTTTGT
>NW_027513558.1:125142-171885 GCF_048772815.1 Callospermophilus lateralis
CTTGAACCTAGAAGAGTGAAAATTGGGCAGCCAAGTGGGCTTAGTGAACTGATCATTACCACCAAGTTTCATCAAGATTTGGTGAAAAAATGTTTGCTGAGATTTCAGCAAACTAGTAGTTTTTGGTAAGCTTGGCAACCCTTTGAAACGAAAGTGTTTTCCACCAGTGTCTGCATGGGGTACTTCAAGAGCAAACAAAACCATAGAGATAGAACTTAGAACTACTTCATTTGGTCAAGTTTCAAGGAGCTAGCACAAACCGTGTTTGATTTAGAGTTTCCAACACATCTATCTTATATAGGAGAAAACAGAGTGAAACCTAAAAATTCAAATATTACTGGAAACGAACGCTTGAACCTAGAAGAATGAAAATTGGGCACCCAAGTGGGCTTAGTGAACTGATCATTACCACCAAGTATCATCAAGATTTGGTGAAAAAATGTTTGATGAGATTTCAGCAAACTAGTAGTTTTTGGAAAGCTTGGCAACCCCTTTCAAACGAAAGTGTTTTCCACCAGTGTCTGCATGGGGTACTTCAAGAGCAAACAAACCATAGAGATAGAACTTAGAACTACTTCATTTGGTCAAGTTTCAAGGAGCTAGCACAAACCGTGTTTGATTTAGAGTTTCCAACACATCTATCTTTATGGGAGAAAACAGAGTGAAACCTAAAAATGAAAGTGTTACTGGAAACGAACGCTTAAACGTAGAAGAGTGAAAATTGGGCACCCAAGTGGGCTTAGTGAACTGATCATTACCACCAAGTATCATCAAGATTTGGTGAAAAAATGTTTGCTGAGATTTCAGCAAACTAGTAGTTTTTTGGAAGCTTGGCAACCACTTTCAAACGAAAGTGTTTTCCACCAGTGTCTGCATGGGGTACTTCAAGAGGAAACAAACCATAGAGATAGAACTTAGAACTACTTCATTTGGTCAAGTTTCAAGGAGCTAGCACAAACCGTGTTTGATTTAGAATTCCAAACACACCTATCTAGATAGGAGAAAACAGAGTGAAACCTAAAATTTCAAAGTGTTACTGGAAACGACGCTTGAACCTAGAAGAGTGAAAATTGGGCACCCAAGTGGGCTTAGTGAACTGATCATTACCACCAAGTATCGTGAAGATTTTATTGAAAAAATGTTTGCTGAGATTTCATCAAACTAGTAGTTTTTTGGAAGCTTGGCAACCCCTTTCAAACGAAAGTGTTTTAAACCAGTGTCTGCATGGCGTACTTCAAGAGGAAACAAACCATAGAGATAGAACTTAGAACTACTTCATTTGGTCAAGTTTCAAGGAGCTAGCACAAACCGTGTTTGATTTAGAGTTTCCAACACATCTATCTATATAGGAGAAAACAGAGTGAAACCTAAAAATTCAAAGTGTTACTGGAAACGAACGCTTGAACCTAGAAGAGTGAAAATTGGGCAGCCAAGTGGGCTTAGTGAACTGATCATTACCACCAAGTTTCATCAAGATTTGGTGAAAAAATGTTTGCTGAGATTTCAGCAAACTAGTAGTTTTTGGTAAGCCTTGGCAACCCCTTTGAAACGAAAGTGTTTTCCACCAGTGTCTGCATGGGGTACTTCAAGAGCAAACAAACCATAGAGATAGAACTTAGAACTACTTCATTTGGTCAAGTTTCAAGGAGCTAGCACAAACCGTGTTTGATTTAGAGTTTCCAACACATCTATCTATATAGGAGAAAACAGAGTGAAACCTAAAAATTCAAATATTACTGGAAACGAACGCTTGAACCTAGAAGAATGAAAATTGGGCACCCAAGTGGGCTTAGTGAACTGATCATTACCACCAAGTATCATCAAGATTTGGTGAAAAAATGTTTGATGAGATTTCAGCAAACTAGTAGTTTTTGGAAAGCTTGGCAACCCTTTCAAACGAAAGTGTTTTCCACCAGTGTCTGCATGGGGTACTTCAAGAGCAAACAAACCATAGAGATAGAACTTAGAACTACTTCATTTGGTCAAGTTTCAAGGAGCTAGCACAAACCGTGTTTGATTTAGAGTTTCCAACACATCTATCTTTATGGGAGAAAACAGAGTGAAACCTAAAAATTGAAAGTGTTACTGGAAACGAACGCTTAAACGTAGAAGAGTGAAAATTGGGCACCCAAGTGGGCTTAGTGAACTGATCATTACCACCAAGTATCATCAAGATTTGGTGAAAAAATGTTTGCTGAGATTTCAGCAAACTAGTAGTTTTTGGAAGCTTGGCAACCACTTTCAAACGAAAGTGTTTTCCACCAGTGTCTGCATGGGGTACTTCAAGAGGAAACAAACCATAGAGATAGAACTTAGAACTACTTCATTTGGTCAAGTTTCAAGGAGCTAGCACAAACCGTGTTTGATTTAGAATTCCAAACACACCTATCTAGATAGGAGAAAACAGAGTGAAACTAAAATTTCAAAGTGTTACTGGAAACGAACGCTTGAACTAGAAGAGTGAAAATTGGGCACCCAAGTGGGCTTAGTGAACTGATCATTACCACCAAGTATCGTGAAGATTTATTGAAAAAATGTTTGCTGAGATTTCATCAAACTAGTAGTTTTTTGGAAGCTTGGCAACCCCTTTCAAACGAAAGTGTTTTAAACCAGTGTCTGCATGGCGTACTTCAAGAGGAAACAAACCATAGAGATAGAACTTAGAACTACTTCATTTGGTCAAGTTTCAAGGAGCTAGCACAAACCGTGTTTGATTTAGAGTTTCCAACACATCTACTATATAGGAGAAACAGAGTGAAACCTAAAAATTCAAAGTGTTACTGGAAACGAACGCTTGAACCTAGAAGAGTGAAAATTGGGAAGCCAAGTGGGCTTAGTGAACTGATCATTACCACCAAGTATCATCAAGATTTGGTGAAAATGTTTGCTGAGATTTCAGGAAACTAGTAGTTTTGGGGAAGCTTGGCAACCCCTTTCAAACGAAAGTGTTTTCCACCAGTGTCTGCATGGGGTACTTCAAGAGCAAACAAACCATAGAGATAGAACTTAGAACTACTTCATTTGGTCAAGTTTCAAAGAGCTAGCACAAACCGTGTTTGATTTAGAGTTTCCAACACATCTATCTATATAGGAGAAAACAGAGTGAAACCTAAAAATTCAAAGTGTTACTGGAAACAAACGCTTGAACCTAGAAGAGTGAAAATTGGGCACCCAAGTGGGCTTAGTGAACTGATCATTACCACCAAGGATCATCAGGATTTGGTGAAAAAATGTTTGCTGAGATTTTAGCAAACTAGTAGTTTTTTGGAAGCTTGGCAACCCCTTTCAAACGAAAGTGTTTAAACCAGTGTCTGCATGGCGTACTTCAAGAGGAAAGAAACCATACAGATAGAACTTAGAACTACTTCATTTGGTCAAGTTTGAAGGAGCTAGCACAAACAGTGTTTGGTTTAGAGTTTCCAACACATCTATCTATATAGGAGAAAACAGAGTGAAACCTAAAAATTCAAAGTGTTACTGGAAACTAACGCTTGAACCTAGAAGAGTGAAAATTGGGCAGCCAAGTGGGCTTAGTGAACTGATCATTACCACCAAGTATCATCAAGATTTGTTGAAAAAATATTTGCTGAGATTTCAGCAAACTAGTAGTTTTTTGGAAGCTTGGCAACCCCTTTCAAACGAAAGTGTTTTCCACCAGTGTCTGCATGGTGTACTTCAAGAGGAAACAAACCATAGAGATAGAACTTAGAACTATTTCATTTGGTCAAGTTTCAAGGAGCTAGCACAAACCGTGTTTGATTTAGAGTTTCCAACACATCTATCTATATAGGAGAAAACAGAGTGAACCTAAAAATTCAAAGTGTTACTGGAAACGAACGCTTGAACCTAGAAGAGTGAAAATTGGGCAGACAAGTGGGCTTAGTGAACTGATCATTACCACCAAGTTTCATCAAGATTTGGTGAAAAAATATTTGCTGAGATTTCAGCAAACTAGTAGTTTTTGGTAAGCTTGGCAACCCCTTTGAAACGAAAGTGTTTTCCACCAGTGTCTGCATGGGGTACTTCAAGAGCAAACAAACCATAGAGATAGAACTTAGAACTACTTCATTTGGTCAAGTTTCAAGAGCTAGCACAAACCGTGTTTGATTTAGAGTTTCCAACACATCTATCTATATAGGAGAAAACAGAGTGAAACCTAAAAATTCAAATATTACTGGAAACGAACGCTTGAACCTAGAAGAATGAAAATTGGGCACCCAAGTGGGCTTAGTGAACTGATCATTACCACCAAGTATCATCAAGATTTGGTGAAAAAATGTTTGCTGAGATTTCAGCAAACTAGTAGTTTTTGGAAAGCTTGGCAACCCCTTTGAAACGAAAGTGTTTTCCACCAGTGTCTGCATGGGGTACTTCAAGAGCAAACAAACCATAGAGATAGAACTTAGAACTACTTCATTTGGTCAAGTTTCAAGGAGCTAGCACAAACCGTGTTTGATTTAGAGTTTCCAACACATCTATCTATATAGGAGAAAACAGAGTGAAACCTAAAAATTCAAATATTACTGGAACGAACGCTTGAACCTAGAAGAATGAAAATTGGGCACCCAAGTGGGCTTAGTGAACTGATCATTACCACCAAGTATCATCAAGATTTGGTGAAAAAATGTTTGATGAGATTTCAGCAAACTAGTAGTTTTTGGAAAGCTTGGCAACCCCTTTCAAACGAAATTGTTTTCCACCAGTGTCTGCATGGGGTACTTCAAGAGCAAACAAACCATAGAGATAGAACTTAGAACTACTTCATTTGGTCAAGTTTCAAGGAGCTAGCACAAACCGTGTTTGATTTAGAGTTTCCAACACATCTATCTTTATGGGAGAAAACAGAGTGAAACCTAAAAATTGAAAGTGTTACTGGAAACGAACGCTTAAACGTAGAAGAGTGAAAATTGGGCACCCAAGTGGGCTTAGTGAACTGATCATTACCACCAAGTATCATCAGATTTGGTGAAAAAATGTTTGCTGAGATTTCAGCAAACTAGTAGTTTTTTGGAAGCTTGGCAACCACTTTCAAACGAAAGTGTTTTCCACCAGTGTCTGCATGGGTACTTCAAGAGGAAACAAACCATAGAGATAGAACTTAGAACTACTTCATTGGTCAAGTTTCAAGGAGCTAGCACAAACCGTGTTTGATTTAGAATTCCAAACACACCTATCTAGATAGGAGAAAAGAGAGTGAAACCTAAAATTTCAAAGTGTTACTGGAAACGAACGCTTGAACCTAGAAGAGTGAAAATTGGGCACCCAAGTGGGCTTAGTGAACTGATCATTACCACCAAGTATCGTGAAGATTTATTGAAAAAATGTTTGCTGAGATTTCATCAAACTAGTAGTTTTTGGAAGCTTGGCAACCCCTTTCAAACGAAAGTGTTTTAAACCAGTGTCTGCATGGCGTACTTCAAGAGGAAACAAACCATAGAGATAGAACTTAGAACTACTTCATTTGGTCAAGTTTCAAGGAGCTAGCACAAACCGTGTTTGATTTAGAGTTTCCAACACATCTATCTATATAGGAGAAAACAGAGTGAAACCTAAAAATTCAAAGTGTTACTGGAAACGAACGCTTGAACCTAGAAGAGTGAAAATTGGGAAGCCAAGTGGGCTTAGTGAACTGATCATTACCACCAAGTATCATCAAGATTTGGTGAAAAATGTTTGCTGAGATTTCAGGAAACTAGTAGTTTTGGGGAAGCTTGGCAACCCCTTTCAAACGAAAGTGTTTTCCACCAGTGTCTGCATGGCGTACTTCAAGAGCAAACAAACCATAGAGATAGAACTTAGAACTACTTCATTTGGTCAAGTTTCAAAGAGCTAGCACAAACCGTGTTTGATTTAGAGTTTCCAACACATCTATCTATATAGGAGAAAACAGAGTGAAACCTAAAAATTCAAAGTGTTACTGGAAACAAACGCTTGAACCTAGAAGAGTGAAAATTGGGCACCCAAGTGGGCTTAGTGAACTGATCATTACCACCAAGGATCATCAGGATTTGGTGAAAAAATGTTTGCTGAGATTTCAGCAAACTAGTAGTTTTTTGGAAGCTTGGCAACCCCTTTCAAACGAAAGTGTTTTCCACCAGTGTCTGCATGGTGTACAAGAGGAAACAAACCAGAGAGATAGAACTTAGAACTATTTCATTTGGTCAAGTTTCAAAGAGCTAGCACAAACCGTGTTTGATTTAGAATTCCAAACACACCTATCTATATAGGAGAAAACAGAGTGAAACCTAAAAATTCAAAGTGTTACTGGAAACGAACGCTTGAACCTAGAAGAGTGAAAATTGGGCACCCAAGTGGGCTTAGTGAACTGATCATTACCACCAAGTATCGTGAAGATTTGGTGAAAAAATGTTTGCTGAGATTTCAGCAAACTAGTAGTTTTTTGGAAGCTTGGCAACCCCTTTCAAACGAAAGTGTTTTCCACCAGTGTCTGCATGGCGTACTTCAAGAGGAAACAATCCAGAGAGATAGAACTTAGAACTACTTCATTTGGTCAAGTTTCAAGGAGCTAGCACAAACCGTGTTTGATTTAGAATTCCAAACAACTATCTATAAAGGAGAAAACAGAGTGAAACCTAAAATTTCAAAGTGTTACTGGAAACGAACGCTTGAACCTAGAAGAGTGAAAATTGGGCAGCCAAGTGGGCTTAGTGAACTGATCATTACCACCAAGTATCATCAAGATTTGGTGAAAAAATGTTTGCTGAGATTTCAGCCAACTAGTAGTTTTTTGGAAGCTTGGCAACCCCTTTCAAACGAAAGAGTTTTCCACCAGTGTCTCATGGGGTACTTCAAGAGGAAAGAAACCATAGAGATAGAACTTAGAACTACTTCATTTGGTCAAGTTTGAAGGAGCAAGCACAAACAGTGTTTGATTTAGAATTAAAAACACCGCTATCTATATACTAGAAAACAGAGTGAAACCAAAAAATTCAAAGTGTTACTGGAAACGAACGCTTGAACCTAGAAGAGTGAAAATTGGACAGCCAAGTGGGCTTAGTGAACTGATCCTTACCACCAAGTATCATCAAGATTTGGTGAAAAAATGTTTGCTGAGATTTCAGCAAACTAGTAGTTTTTTGGAGGCTTGGCAACCCCTTTTAAACGAAAGTGTTTTTCACCAGTCTCTGCATGGGGTACTTCAAGAGGAAACAAACCAGAAAGATAGAACTTAGAACTACTTCATTTGGTCAAGTTTCAAAGAGCTAGCACAAACCGTGTTTGATTTAGAATTCCAAACACACCTATCTATATAGGAGAAAACAGAGTGAAACATAAAATTTCAAAGTGTTACTGGAAACGAACGCTTGAACCTAGAAGAGTGAAAATTGGGCACCCAAGTGGGCTTAGTGAACTGATCATTACCACCAAGTATCGTGAAGATTTGGTGAAAAAATATTTGCTGAGATTTCAGCAAACTAGTAGTTTTTTGGAAGCTTGGCAACCCCTTTCAAACGAAAGTGTTTTCCACCAGTGTCTGCATGGGGTACTTCAAGAGGAAACAATCCAGAGAGATAGAACTTAGAACTACTTCATTTGGTCAAGTTTCAAGGAGCTAGCACAAACCGTGTTTGATTTAGAATTCCAAACAGCTATCTATAAAGGAGAAAACAGAGTGAAACCTAAAATTTCAAAGTGTTACTGGAAACGAACGCTTGAACCTAGAAGAGTGAAAATTGGGCAGCCAAGTGGGCTTAGTGAACTGATCATTACCTCCAAGTATCATCAAGATTTGGTGAAAAAAATGTTTGCTGAGATTTCAGCAAATTAGTAGTTTTTTGGAAGCTTGGCAACCCCTTTCAAAGGAAAGTGTTTTCCACCAGTGTCTGCATGGGGTACTTCAAGAGGAAACAAACCATAGAGATAGAACTTAGAACTACTTCATTTGGTCAAGTTTCAAGGAGCTAGCACAAATCGTGTTTGATTTAGAATTCCAAACACAGCTATCTATATAGGAGAAAACAGAGTGAAACCTAAAATTTCAAAGTGTTACTGGAAACGAACGCTTGAACCTAGAAGAGTGAAAATTGGGCAGCCAAGTGGGCTTAGTGAACTGATCATTACCACCAAGTATCATCAAGATTTGGTGAAAAAATATTTGCTGAGATTTCAGCAAACTAGTAGTTTTTTGGAAGCTTGGCAACCCCTTTCAAACGAAAGTGTTTTCCACCAGTGTCTGCATGGGGTACTTCAAGAAAAAACAAACCATAGAGATAGAACTTAGAACTACTTCATTTGGTCAAGTTTCAAGGAGCTAGCAGAAACCGTGTTTGATTTAGAGTTTCCAACACATCTATCTATATAGGAGAAAACAGAGTGAAACCTAAAAATTCAAAGTGTTACTGGAAACGAACGCTTGAACCTAGAAGAGTGAAAATTGGGCAGCCAAGTGGGCTTAGTGAACTGATCATTACCACCAAGTATCATCAAGATTTGGTGAAAAAATGTTTGCTGAGATTTCAGCAAATTAGTAGTTTTTTGGAAGCTTGGCAACCCCTTTCAAACGAAAGTGTTTTCCACCAGTGTCTGCATGGGGTACTTCAAGAGGAAACAAACCATAGAGACAGAACTTAGAACTACTTCATTTGGTCAAGTTTCAAGGAGCTAGCACAATCCGTGTTTGATTTAGAATTCCAAACACAGCTATCTATATAGGAGAAAACAGAGTGAAACCTAAAATTTCAAAGTGTTACTGGAAACGAACGCTTGAACCTAGAAGAGTGAAAATTGGGCAGCCAAGTGGGCTTAGTGAACTGATCATTACCACCAAGTATCATCATGATTTGGTGAAAAAATATTTGCTGAGATTTCAGGAAATTAGTAGTTTTTTGGAAGCTTGGCAACCCCTTTCAAACGAAAGTGTTTTCCACCAGTGTCTGCATGGGGTACTTCAAGAGGAAACAAACCATAGAGATAGAACTTAGAACTACTTCATTTGGTCAAGTTTCAAGGAGCTAGCACAAACCGTGTTTGATTTAGAATTCCAAACACAGCTATCTATATAGGAGAAAACAGAGTGAAACCTAAAATTTCAAAGTGTTACTGGAAACGAACGCTTGAACCTAGAAGAGTGAAAATTGGGCAGCCAAGTGGGCTTAGTGAACTGATCATTACCACCAAGTATCGTGAAGATTTGGTGAAAAAATGTTTGCTGAGATTTCAGCAAACTAGTAGTTTTTTGGAAGCTTGGCAACCCCTTTCAAACGAAAGTGTTTTCCACCAGTGTCTGCATGGGGTACTTCAAGAGGAAACAATCCAGAGAGATAGAACTTAGAACTACTTCATTTGGTCAAGTTTCAAGGAGCTAGCACAAACCGTGTTTGATTTAGAATTCCAAACAGCTATCTATAAAGGAGAAAACAGAGTGAAACCTAAAATTTCAAAGTGTTACTGGAAACGAACGCTTGAACCTAGAAGAGTGAAAATTGGGCAGCCAAGTGGGCTTAGTGAACTGATCATTACCACCAAGTATCATCAAGATTTGGTGAAAAAAATGTTTGCTGAGATTTCAGCAAATTAGTAGTTTTTTGGAAGCTTGGCAACCCCTTTCAAACGAAAGTGTTTTCCACCAGTGTCTGCATGGGGTACTTCAAGAGGAAACAAACCATAGAGAGAGAACTTAGAACTACTTCATTTGGTCAAGTTTCAAGGAGCTAGCACACACCGTGTTTGATTTAGAATTCCAAACACAGCTATCTATATAGGAGAAAACAGAGTGAAACCTAAAATTTCAAAGTGTTACTGGAAACGAACGCTTGAACCTAGAAGAGTGAAAATTGGGCAGCCAAGTGGGCTTAGTGAACTGATCATTACCACCAAGTATCATCAAGATTTGGTGAAAAAATATTTGCTGAGATTTGAGCAAACTAGTAGTTTTTTGGAAGCTTGGCAACCCCTTTCAAACGAAAGTGTTTTCCACCAGTGTCTGCATGGGGTACTTCAAGAGGAAACAAACCAGAGAGATAGAACTTAGAACTACTTCATTTGGTCAAGTTTCAAGGAGCTAGCACAAACCGTGTTTGATTTAAAATTCCAAACACAGCTATCTATATAGGAGAAAACAGAGTGAAACCTAAAATTTCAAAGTGTTACTGGAAACGAACGCTTGAACCTAGAAGAGTGAAAATTGGGCAGCCAAGTGGGCTTAGTGAACTCATCATTACCACCAAGTATCATCAAGATTTGGTGAAAAAATGTTTGCTGAGATTTCAGCAAATTAGTAGTTTTTTGGAAGCTTGGCAACCCCTTTCAAACGAAAGTGTTTTCCACCAGTGTCTGCATGGGGTACTTCAAGAGGAAACAAACCATAGAGACAGAACTTAGAACTACTTCATTTGGTCAAGTTTCAAGGAGCTAGCACAATCCGTGTTTGATTTAGAATTCCAAACACAGCTATCTATATAGGAGAAAACAGAGTGAAACCTAAAATTTCAAAGTGTTACTGGAAACGAACGCTTGAACCTAGAAGAGTGAAAATTGGGCAGCCAAGTGGGCTTAGTGAACTGATCATTACCACCAAGTATCATCATGATTTGGTGAAAAAATGTTTGCTGAGATTTCAGCAAATTAGTAGTTTTTTGGAAGCTTGGCAACCCCTTTCAAACGAAAGTGTTTTCCACCAGTGTCTGCATGGGGTACTTCAAGAGGAAACAAACCATAGAGATAGAACTTAGAACTACTTCATTTGGTCAAGTTTCAAGGAGCTAGCACAAACCGTGTTTGATTTAGAATTCCAAACACAGCTATCTATATAGGAGAAAACAGAGTGAAACCTAAAATTTCAAAGTGTTACTGGAAACGAACGCTTGAACCTAGAAGAGTGAAAATTGGGCAGCCAAGTGGGCTTAGTGAACTGATCATTACCACCAAGTATCATCAAGATTTGGTGAAAAAATATTTGCTGAGATTTGAGCAAACTAGTAGTTTTTTGGAAGCTTGGCAACCCCTTTCAAACGAAAGTGTTTTCCACCAGTGTCTGCATGGGGTACTTCAAGAGGAAACAAACCAGAGAGATAGAACTTAGAACTACTTCATTTGGTCAAGTTTCAAGGAGCTAGCACAAACCGTGTTTGATTTAAAATTCCAAACACAGCTATCTATATAGGAGAAAACAGAGTGAAACCTAAAATTTCAAAGTGTTACTGGAAACGAACGCTTGAACCTAGAAGAGTGAAAATTGGGCAGCCAAGTGGGCTTAGTGAACTCATCATTACCACCAAGTATCATCAAGATTTGGTGAAAAAATGTTTGCTGAGATTTCAGCAAATTAGTAGTTTTTTGGAAGCTTGGCAACCCCTTTCAAACGAAAGTGTTTTCCACCAGTGTCTGCATGGGGTACTTCAAGAGGAAACAAACCATAGAGACAGAACTTAGAACTACTTCATTTGGTCAAGTTTCAAGGAGCTAGCACAATCCGTGTTTGATTTAGAATTCCAAACACAGCTATCTATATAGGAGAAAACAGAGTGAAACCTAAAATTTCAAAGTGTTACTGGAAACGAACGCTTGAACCTAGAAGAGTGAAAATTGGGCAGCCAAGTGGGCTTAGTGAACTGATCATTACCACCAAGTATCATCATGATTTGGTGAAAAAATGTTTGCTGAGATTTCAGCAAATTAGTAGTTTTTTGGAAGCTTGGCAACCCCTTTCAAACGAAAGTGTTTTCCACCAGTGTCTGCATGGGGTACTTCAAGAGGAAACAAACCATAGAGATAGAACTTAGAACTACTTCATTTGGTCAAGTTTCAAGGAGCTAGCACAAACCGTGTTTGATTTAGAATTCCAAACACAGCTATCTATATAGGAGAAAACAGAGTGAAACCTAAAATTTCAAAGTGTTACTGGAAACGAACGCTTGAACCTAGAAGAGTGAAAATTGGGCAGCCAAGTGGGCTTAGTGAACTGATCATTACCACCAAGTATCATCAAGATTTGTTGAAAAAATATTTGCTGAGATTTCAGCAAACTAGTAGTTTTTTGGAAGCTTGGCAACCCCTTTCAAACGAAAGTGTTTTCCACCAGTGTCTGCATGGGGTACTTCAAGAGGAAACAAACCATAGAGATAGAACTAAGAACTATTTCATTTGGTCAAGTTTCAAGGAGCTAGCACAAACCGTGTTTGATTTAGAGTTTCCAACACATCTATCTATATAGGAGAAAACAGAGTGAAACCTAAAAATTCAAAGTGTTACTGGAAACGAACGCTTGAACCTAGAAGAGTGAAAATTGGGCAGCCAAGTGGGCTTAGTGAACTGATCATTACCACCAAGTTTCATCAAGATTTGGTGAAAAAATGTTTGCTGAGATTTCAGCAAACTAGTAGTTTTTGGTAAGCTTGGCAACCCCTTTAAAACGAAAGTGTTTTCCACCAGTGTCTGCATGGGGTACTTCAAGAGAAAACAAACCATAGAGATAGAACTTAGAACTACTTCATTTGGTCAAGTTTCAAGGAGCTAGCACAAACCGTGTTTGATTTAGAGTTTCCAACACATCTATCTATATAGGAGAAAACAGAGTGAAACCTAAAAATTCAAATATTACTGGAAACGAACGTTTGAACCTAGAAGAGTGAAAATTGGGCACCCAAGTGGGCTTAGTGAACTGATCATTACCACCAAGTATCATCAAGATTTGGTGAAAAAATGTTTGATGAGATTTCAGCAAACTAGTAGTTTTTGGAAAGCTTGGCAACCCCTTTCAAACGAAAGTGTTTTCCACCAGTGTCTGCATGGGGTACTTCAAGAGCAAACAAACCATAGAGATAGAACTTAGAACTACTTCATTTGGTCAAGTTTCAAGGAGCTAGCACAAACCGTGTTTGATTTAGAGTTTCCAACACATCTATCTTTATGGGAGAAAACAGAGTGAAACATAAAAATTGAAAGTGTTACTGGAAACGAACGCTTAACCGTAGAAGAGTGAAAATTGGGCACCCAAGTGGGCTTAGTGAACTGATCATTACCACCAAGTATCATCAAGATTTGGTGAAAAAATGTTTGCTGAGATTTCAGCAAACTAGTAGTTTTTTGGAAGCTTGGCAACCACTTTCAAACGAAAGTGTTTTCCACCAGTGTCTGCATGGGGTACTTCAAGAGGAAACAAACCATAGAGATAGAACTTAGAACTACTTCATTTGGTCAAGTTTCAAGGAGCTAGCACAAACCGTGTTTGATTTAGAATTCCAAACACACCTATCTAGATAGGAGAAAACAGAGTGAAACCTAAAATTTCAAAGTGTTACTGGAAACGAACGCTTGAACCTAGAAGAGTGAAAATTGGGCAGCCAAGTGGGCTTAGTGAACTGATCATTACCACCAAGTATCATCAAGATTTGGTGAAAAATGTTTGCTGAGATTTCAGGAAACTAGTAGTTTTTGGGAAGCTTGGCAACCCCTTTCAAACGAAAGTGTTTTCCACCAGTGTCTGCATGGGGTACTTCAAGAGCAAACAAACCATAGAGATAGAACTTAGAATTACTTCATTTGGTCAAGTTTCAAGGAGCTAGCACAAACCGTGTTTGATTTAGAGTTTCCAACACATCTATCTATATAGGAGAAAACAGAGTGAAACCTAAAAATTCAAAGTGTTACTGGAAACAAACGCTTGAACCTAGAAGAGTGAAAATTGGGCACCCAAGTGGGCTTAGTGAACTGATCATTACCACCAAGGATCATCAAGATTTGGTGAAAAAATGTTTGCTGAGATTTTAGCAAACTAGTAGTTTTTTGGAAGCTTGGCAACCCCTTTCAAACGAAAGTGTTTTCCACCAGTGTCTGCATGGGGTACTTCAAGAGGAAAGAAACCATACAGATAGAACTTAGAACTACTTCATTTGGTCAAGTTTGAAGGAGCTAGCACAAACAGTGTTTGATTTAGAATTAAAAACACCGCTATCTATATAGGAGAAAACAGAGTGAAACCAAAAAATTCAAAGTGTTACTGGAAACGAACGCTTGGACTTAGAAGAGTGAAAATTGGACAGCCAAGTGGGCTTAGTGAACTGATCCTTATCACCAAGTATCATCAAGATTTGGTGAAAAAATGTTTGCTGAGATTTCAGCAAACTAGTAGTTTTTTGGAGGCTTGGCAACCCCTTTTAAACGAAAGTGTTTTTCACCAGTCTCTGCATGGGGTACTTCAAGAGGAAACAAACCAGAGAGATAGAACTTAGAACTACTTCATTTGGTCAAGTTTCAAAGAGCTAGCACAAACCGTGTTTGATTTAGAATTCCAAACACACCTATCTATATAGGAGAAAACAGAGTGAAACCTAAAATTTCAAAGTGTTACTGGAAACGAACGCTTGAACCTAGAAGAGTGAAAATTGGGCACCCAAGTGGGCTTAGTGAACTGATCATTACCACCAAGTATCGTGAAGATTTGGTGAAAAAATGTTTGCTGAGATTTCAGCAAACTAGTAGTTTTTTGGAAGCTTGGCAACCCCTTTCAAACGAAAGTGTTTTCCACCAGTGTCTGCATGGGGTACTTCAAGAGCAAACAAACCATAGAGATAGAACTTAGAACTACTTCATTTGGTCAAGTTTCAAGGAGCTAGCACAAACCGTGTTTGATTTAGAGTTTCCAACACATCTATCTTTATGGGAGAAAACAGAGTGAAACCTAAAAATTGAAAGTGTTACTGGAAACGAACGCTTAAACGTAGAAGAGTGAAACTTGGGCACCCAAGTGGGCTTAGTGAACTGATCATTACCACCAAGTAACATCAAGATTTGGTGAAAAAATGTTTGCTGAGATTTCAGCAAACTAGTAGTTTTTTGGAAGCTTGGCAACCACTTTCAAACGAAAGTGTTTTCCACCAGTGTCTGCATGGGGTACTTCAAGAGGAAACAAACCATAGAGATAGAACTTAGAACTACTTCATTTGGTCAAGTTTCAAGGAGCTAGCACAAACCGTGTTTGATTTAGAATTCCAAACACACCTATCTAGATAGGAGAAAAGAGAGTGAAACCTAAAATTTCAAAGTGTTACTGGAAACGAACGCTTGAACCTAGAAGAGTGAAAATTGGGCACCCAAGTGGGCTTAGTGAACTGATCATTACCACCAAGTATCGTGAAGATTTGGTGAAAAAATGTTTGCTGAGATTTCATCAAACTAGTAGTTTTTTGGAAGCTTGGCAACCCCTTTCAAACGAAAGTGTTTTAAACCAGTGTCTGCATGGCGTACTTCAAGAGGAAACAAACCATAGAGATAGAACTTAGAACTACTTCATTTGGTCAAGTTTCAAGGAGCTAGCACAAACCGTGTTTGATTTAGAGTTTCCAACACATCTATCTATATAGGAGAAAACAGAGTGAAACCTAAAAATTCAAAGTGTTACTGGAAACGAACGCTTGAACCTAGAAGAGTGAAAATTGGGCAGCCAAGTGGGCTTAGTGAACTGATCATTACCACCAAGTATCATCAAGATTTGGTGAAAAATGTTTGCTGAGATTTCAGGAAACTAGTAGTTTTGGGGAAGCTTGGCAACCCCTTTCAAACGAAAGTGTTTTCCACCAGTGTCTGCATGGGGTACTTCAAGAGCAAACAAACCATAGAGATAGAACTTAGAACTACTTCATTTGGTCAAGTTTCAAAGAGCTAGCACAAACCGTGTTTGATTTAGAGTTTCCAACACATCTATCTATATAGGAGAAAACAGAGTGAATCCTAAAAATTCAAAGTGTTACTGGAAACAAACGCTTGAACCTAGAAGAGTGAAAATTGGGCACCCAAGTGGGCTTAGTGAACTGATCATTACCACCAAGGATCATCAAGATTTGGTGAAAAAATATTTGCTGAGATTTTAGCAAACTAGTAGTTTTTTGGAAGCTTGGCAACCCCTTTCAAACGAAAGTGTTTTCCACCAGTGTCTGCATGGGGTACTTCAAGAGGAAAGAAACCATACAGATAGAACTTAGAACTACTTCATTTGGTCAAGTTTGAAGGAGCTAGCACAAACAGTGTTTGATTTAGAATTAAAAACACCGCTATCTATATAGGAGAAAACAGAGTGAAACCAAAAAATTCAAAGTGTTACTGGAAACGAACGCTTGAACCTAGAAGAGTGAAAATTGGACAGCCAAGTGGGCTTAGTGAACTGATCCTTACCACCAAGTATCATCAAGATTTGGTGAAAAAATGTTTGCTGAGATTTCAGCAAACTAGTAGTTTTTTTGGAGGCTTGGCAACCCCTTTTAAACGAAAGTGTTTTTCACCAGTCTCTGCATGGGGTACTTCAAGAGGAAACAAACCAGAGAGATAGAACTTAGAACTACTTCATTTGGTCAAGTTTCAAAGAGCTAGCACAAACCGTGTTTGATTTAGAATTCCAAACACACCTATCTATATAGGAGAAAACAGAGTGAAACATAAAATTTCAAAGTGTTACTGGAAACGAACGCTTGAACCTAGAAGAGTGAAAATTGGGCACCCAAGTGGGCTTAGTGAACTGATCATTACCACCAAGTATCGTGAAGATTTGGTGAAAAAATGTTTGCTGAGATTTCAGCAAACTAGTAGTTTTTTGGAAGCTTGGCAACCCCTTTCAAACGAAAGTGTTTTCCACCAGTGTCTGCATGGGGTACTTCAAGAGGAAACAATCCAGAGAGATAGAACTTAGAACTACTTCATTTGGTCAAGTTTCAAGGAGCTAGCAGAAACCGTGTTTGATTTAGAATTCCAAACAGCTATCTATAAAGGAGAAAACAGAGTGAAACCTAAAATTTCAAAGTGTTACTGGAAACGAACGCTTGAACCTAGAAGAGTGAAAATTGGGCAGCCAAGTGGGCTTAGTGAACTGATCATTACCACCAAGTATCATCAAGATTTGGTGAAAAAAATGTTTGCTGAGATTTCAGCAAATTAGTAGTTTTTTGGAAGCTTGGCAACCCCTTTCAAACGAAAGTGTTTTCCACCAGTGTCTGCATGGGGTACTTCAAGAGGAAACAAACCATAGAGATAGAACTTAGAACTACTTCATTTGGTCAAGTTTCAAGGAGCTAGCACAAATCGTGTTTGATTTAGAATTCCAAACACAGCTATCTATATAGGAGAAAACAGAGTGAAACCTAAAATTTCAAAGTGTTACTGGAAACGAACGCTTGAACCTAGAAGAGTGAAAATTGGGCAGCCAAGTGGGCTTAGTGAACTGATCATTACCACCAAGTATCATCAAGATTTGGTGAAAAAATATTTGCTGAGATTTCAGCAAACTAGTAGTTTTTTGGAAGCTTGGCAACCCCTTTCAAACGAAAGTGTTTTCCACCAGTGTCTGCATGGGGTACTTCAAGAAAAAACAAACCATAGAGATAGAACTTAGAACTACTTCATTTGGTCAAGTTTCAAGGAGCTAGCAGAAACCGTGTTTGATTTAGAGTTTCCAACACATCTATCTATATAGGAGAAAACAGAGTGAAACCTAAAAATTCAAAGTGTTACTGGAAACGAACGCTTGAACCTAGAAGAGTGAAAATTGGGCAGCCAAGTGGGCTTAGTGAACTGATCATTACCACCAAGTATCATCAAGATTTGGTGAAAAAATGTTTGCTGAGATTTCAGCAAATTAGTAGTTTTTTGGAAACTTGGCAACCCCTTTCAAACGAAAGTGTTTTCCACCAGTGTCTGCATGGGGTACTTCAAGAGGAAACAAACCATAGAGACAGAACTTAGAACTACTTCATTTGGTCAAGTTTCAAGGAGCTAGCACAATCCGTGTTTGATTTAGAATTCCAAACACAGCAATCTATATAGGAGAAAACAGAGTGAAACCTAAAATTTCAAAGTGTTACTGGTAACGAACGCTTGAACCTAGAAGAGTGAAAATTGGGCAGCCAAGTGGGCTTAGTGAACTGATCATTACCACCAAGTATCATCATGATTTGGTGAAAAAATGTTTGCTGAGATTTCAGCAAATTAGTAGTTTTTTGGAAGCTTGGCAACCCCTTTCAAACGAAAGTGTTTTCCACCAGTGTCTGCATGGGGTACTTCAAGAGGAAACAAACCATAGAGATAGAACTTAGAACTACTTCATTTGGTCAAGTTTCAAGGAGCTAGCACAAACCGTGTTTGATTTAGAATTCCAAACACAGCTATCTATATAGGAGAAAACAGAGTGAAACCTAAAATTTCAAAGTGTTACTGGAAACGAACGCTTGAACCTAGAAGAGTGAAAATTGGGCAGCCAAGTGGGCTTAGTGAACTGATCATTACCACCAAGTATCGTGAAGATTTGGTGAAAAAATGTTTGCTGAGATTTCAGCAATCTAGTAGTTTTTTGGAGCTTGTCAACCCCTTTCAAACGAAAGTGTTTTCCACCAGTGTCTGCATGGGGTACTTCAAGAGGAAACAATCCAGAGAGATAGAACTTAGAACTACTTCATTTGGTCAAGTTTCAAGGAGCTAGCACAAACCGTGTTTGATTTAGAATTCCAAACAGCTATCTATAAAGGAGAAAACAGAGTGAAACCTAAAATTTCAAAGTGTTACTGGAAACGAACGCTTGAACCTAGAAGAGTGAAAATTGGGCAGCCAAGTGGGCTTAGTGAACTGATCATTACCACCAAGTATCATCAAGATTTGGTGAAAAAAATGTTTGCTGAGATTTCAGCAAATTAGTAGTTTTTTGGAAGCTTGGCAACCCCTTTCAAACGAAAGTGTTTTCCACCAGTGTCTGCATGGGGTACTTCAAGAAGAAACAAACCATAGAGATAGAACTTAGAACTACTTCATTTGGTCAAGTTTCAAGGAGCTAGCACAAACCGTGTTTGATTTAGAATTCCAAACACAGCTATCTATATAGGAGAAAACAGAGTGAAACCTAAAATTTCAAAGTGTTACTGGAAACGAACGCTTGAACCTAGAAGAGTGAAAATTGGGCAGCCAAGTGGGCTTAGTGAACTGATCATTACCACCAAGTATCATCAAGATTTGGTGAAAAAATATTTGCTGAGATTTGAGCAAACTAGTAGTTTTTTGGAAGCTTGGCAACCCCTTTCAAACGAAAGTGTTTTCCACCAGTGTCTGCATGGGGTACTTCAAGAGGAAACAAACCAGAGAGATAGAACTTAAAACTACTTCATTTGGTCAAGTTTCAAGGAGCTAGCACAAACCGTGTTTGATTTAAAATTCCAAACACAGCTATCTATATAGGAGAAAACAGAGTGAAACCTAAAATTTCAAAGTGTTACTGGAAACGAACGCTTGAACCTAGAAGAGTGAAAATTGGGCAGCCAAGTGGGCTTAGTGAACTCATCATTACCACCAAGTATCATCAAGATTTGGTGAAAAAATGTTTGCTGAGATTTCAGCAAATTAGTAGTTTTTTGGAAGCTTGGCAACCCCTTTCAAACGAAAGTGTTTTCCACCAGTGTCTGCATGGGGTACTTCAAGAGGAAACAAACCATAGAGACAGAACTTAGAACTACTTCATTTGGTCAAGTTTCAAGGAGCTAGCACAATCCGTGTTTGATTTAGAATTCCAAACACAGCTATCTATATAGGAGAAAACAGAGTGAAACCTAAAATTTCAAAGTGTTACTGGAAACGAACGCTTGAACCTAGAAGAGTGAAAATTGGGCAGCCAAGTGGGCTTAGTGAACTGATCATTACCACCAAGTATCATCATGATTTGGTGAAAAAATGTTTGCTGAGATTTCAGCAAATTAGTAGTTTTTTGGAAGCTTGGCAACCCCTTTCAAACGAAAGTGTTTTCCACCAGTGTCTGCATGGGGTACTTCAAGAGGAAACAAACCATAGAGATAGAACTTAGAACTACTTCATTTGGTCAAGTTTCAAGGAGCTAGCACAAACCGTGTTTGATTTAGAATTCCAAACACAGCTATCTATATAGGAGAAAACAGAGTGAAACCTAAAATTTCAAAGTGTTACTGGAAACGAACGCTTGAACCTAGAAGAGTGAAAATTGGGCAGCCAAGTGGGCTTAGTGAACTGATCATTACCACCAAGTATCATCAAGATTTGTTGAAAAAATATTTGCTGAGATTTCAGCAAACTAGTAGTTTTTTGGAAGCTTGGCAACCCCTTTCAAACGAAAGTGTTTTCCACCAGTGTCTGCATGGGGTACTTCAAGAGGAAACAAACCATAGAGATAGAACTAAGAACTATTTCATTTGGTCAAGTTTCAAGGAGCTAGCACAAACCGTGTTTGATTTAGAGTTTCCAACACATCTATCTATATAGGAGAAAACAGAGTGAAACCTAAAAATTCAAAGTGTTACTGGAAACGAACGCTTGAACCTAGAAGAGTGAAAATTGGGCAGCCAAGTGGGCTTAGTGAACTGATCATTACCACCAAGTTTCATCAAGATTTGGTGAAAAAATGTTTGCTGAGATTTCAGCAAACTAGTAGTTTTTGGTAAGCTTGGCAACCCCTTTAAAACGAAAGTGTTTTCCACCAGTGTCTGCATGGGGTACTTCAAGAGAAAACAAACCATAGAGATAGAACTTAGAACTACTTCATTTGGTCAAGTTTCAAGGAGCTAGCACAAACCGTGTTTGATTTAGAGTTTCCAACAGATCTATCTATATAGGAGAAAACAGAGTGAAACCTAAAAATTCAAATATTACTGGAAACGAACGTTTGAACCTAGAAGAGTGAAAATTGGGCACCCAAGTGGGCTTAGTGAACTGATCATTACCACCAAGTATCATCAAGATTTGGTGAAAAAATGTTTGATGAGATTTCAGCAAACTAGTAGTTTTTGGAAAGCTTGGCAACCCCTTTCAAACGAAAGTGTTTTCCACCAGTGTCTGCATGGGGTACTTCAAGAGCATACAAACCATAGAGATAGAACTTAGAACTACTTCATTTGGTCAAGTTTCAAGGAGCTAGCACAAACCGTGTTTGATTTAGAGTTTCCAACACATCTATCTTTATGGGAGAAAACAGAGTGAAACCTAAAAATTGAAAGTGTTACTGGAAACGAACACTTGAACCTAGATGAGTGAAAATTGGGCACCCAAGTGGGCTTAGTGAACTGATCATTACCACCAAGTATCATCAAGATTTGGTGAAAAAATGTTTGCTGAGATTTCAGCAAACTAGTAGTTTTTTGGAAGCTTGGCAACCACTTTCAAACGAAAGTGTTTTCCACCAGTGTCTGCATGGGGTACTTCAAGAGGAAACAAACCATAGAGATAGAACTTAGAACTACTTCATTTGGTCAAGTTTCAAGGAGCTAGCACAAACCGTGTTTGATTTAGAATTCCAAACACACCTATCTAGATAGGAGAAAACAGAGTGAAACCTAAAATTTCAAAGTGTTACTGGAAACGAACGCTTGAACCTAGAAGAGTGAAAATTGGGCACCCAAGTGGGCTTAGTGAACTGATCATTACCACCAAGTATCGTGAAGATTTGGTGAAAAAATGTTTGCTGAGATTTCAGCAAACTAGTAGTTTTTTGGAAGCTTGGCAACCCCTTTCAAACGAAAGTGTTTTAAACCAGTGTCTGTATGGCGTACTTCAAGAGGAAACAAACCATAGAGATAGAACTTAGAACTACTTCATTTGGTCAAGTTTCAAGGAGCTAGCACAAACCGTGTTTGATTTAGAGTTTCCAACACATCTATCTATATAGGAGAAAACAGAGTGAAACCTAAAAATTCAAAGTGTTACTGGAAACGAACGCTTGAACCTAGAAGAGTGAAAATTGGGCAGCCAAGTGGGCTTAGTGAACTGATCATTACCACCAAGTATCATCAAGATTTGGTGAAAAATGTTTGCTGAGATTTCAGGAAACTAGTAGTTTTTGGGAAGCTTGGCAACCCCTTTCAAACGAAAGTGTTTTCCACCAGTGTCTGCTTGGGGTACTTCAAGAGCAAACAAACCATAGAGATAGAACTTAGAACTACTTCATTTGGTCAAGTTTCAAGGAGCTAGCACAAACCGTGTTTGATTTAGAGTTTCCAACACATCTATCTATATAGGAGAAAACAGAGTGAAACCTAAAAATTCAAAGTGTTACTGGAAACAAACGCTTGAACCTAGAAGAGTGAAAATTGGGCACCCAAGTGGGCTTAGTGAACTGATCATTACCACCAAGGATCATCAAGATTTGGTGAAAAAATGTTTGCTGAGATTTTAGCAAACTAGTAGTTTTTTGGAAGCTTGGCAACCCCTTTCAAACGAAAGTGTTTTCCACCAGTGTCTGCATGGGGTACTTCAAGAGGAAAGAAACCATACAGATAGAACTTAGAACTACTTCATTTGGTCAAGTTTGAATAAGCTAGCACAAACAGTGTTTGATTTAGAATTAAAAACACCGCTATCTATATAGGAGAAAACAGAGTGAAACCAAAAAATTCAAAGTGTTACTGGAAACGAACGCTTGAACCTAGAAGAGTGAAAATTGGACAGCCAAGTGGGCTTAGTGAACTGATCCTTACCACCAAGTATCATCAAGATTTGGTGAAAAAATGTTTGCTGAGATTTCAGCAAACTAGTAGTTTTTTGGAGGCTTGGCAACCCCTTTTAAACGAAAGTGTTTTTCACCAGTCTCTGCATGGGGTACTTCAAGATTAAACAAACCAGAGAGATAGAACTTAGAACTACTTCATTTGGTCAAGTTTCAAAGAGCTAGCACAAACCGTGTTTGATTTAGAATTCCAAACACAGCTATCTATATAGGAGAAAACAGAGTGAAACCTAAAATTTCAAAGTGTTACTGGAAACGAACGCTTGAACCTAGAAGAGTGAAAATTGGGCACCCAAGTGGGCTTAGTGAACTGATCATTACCACCAAGTATCGTGAAGATTTGGTGAAAAAATGTTTGCTGAGATTTCAGCAAACTAGTAGTTTTTTGGAAGCTTGGCAACCCCTTTCAAACGAAAGTGTTTTCCACCAGTGTCTGCATGGGGTACTTCAAGAGGAAACAATCCAGAGAGATAGAACTTAGAACTACTTCATTTGGTCAAGTTTCAAGGAGCTAGAACAAACCGTGTTTGATTTACAATTCCAAACAGCTATCTATAAAGGAGAAAACAGAGTGAAACCTAAAATTTCAAAGTGTTACTGGAAACGAACGCTTGAACCTAGAAGAGTGAAAATTGGGCAGCCAAGTGGGCTTAGTGAACTGATCATTACCACCAAGTATCATCAAGATTTGGTGAAAAAATGTTTGCTGAGATTTCAGCAAATTAGTAGTTTTTTGGAAGCTTGGCAACCCCTTTCAAACGAAAGTGTTTTCCACCAGTGTCTGCATGGGGTACTTCAAGAGGAAAGAAACCATAGAGATAGAACTTAGAACTACTTCATTTGGTCAAGTTTCAAGGAGCTAGCACAAACCGTGTTTGATTTAGAATTCCAAACACAGCTATCTATATAGGAGAAAACAGAGTGAAACCTAAAATTTCAAAGTGTTACTGGAAACGAACGCTTGAACCTAGAAGAGTGAAAATTGGGCAGCCAAGTGGGCTTAGTGAACTGATCATTACCACCAAGTATCATCAAGATTTGGTGAAAAAATATTTGCTGAGATTTCAGCAAACTAGTAGTTTTTTGGAAGCTTGGCAACCCCTTTCAAACGAAAGTGTTTTCCACCAGTGTCTTCATGGGGTACTTCAAGAGGAAACAAACCAGAGAGATAGAACTTAGAACTACTTCATTTGGTCAAGTTTCAAGGAGCTAGCACAAACCGTGTTTGATTTAAAATTCCAAACACAGCTATCTATATAGGAGAAAACAGAGTGAAACCTAAAAATTCAAAGTGTTACTGGAAACGAACGCTTGAACCTAGAAGAGTGAAAATTGGGCAGCCAAGTGGGCTTAGTGAACTGATCATTACCACCAAGTATCATCAAGATTTGGTGAAAAAATGTTTGCTGAGATTTCAGCAAATTAGTAGTTTTTTGGAAGCATGGCAACCCCTTTCAAACGAAAGTGTTTTCCACCAGTGTCTGCATGGGGTACTTCAAGAGGAAACAAACCATAGAGACAGAACTTAGAACTACTTCATTTGGTCAAGTTTCAAGGAGCTAGCACAATCCGTGTTTGATTTAGAATTCCAAACACAGCTATCTATATAGGAGAAAACAGAGTGAAACCTAAAATTTCAAAGTGTTACTGGAAACGAACGCTTGAACCTAGAAGAGTGAAAATTGGGCAGCCAAGTGGGCTTAGTGAACTGATCATTACCACCAAGTATCATCATGATTTGGTGAAAAAATGTTTGCTGAGATTTCAGCAAATTAGTAGTTTTTTGGAAGCTTGGCCACCCCTTTCAAACGAAAGTGTTTTCCACCAGTGTCTGCATGGGGTACTTCAAGAGGAAACAAACCAGAGAGATAGAACTTAGAACTACTTCATTTGGTCAAGTTTCAAGGAGCTAGCACAAACCGTGTTTGATTTAGAATTCCAAACACAGCTATCTATATAGGAGAAAACAGAGTGAAACCTAAAATTTCAAAGTGTTACTGGAAACGAACGCTTGAACCTAGAAGAGTGAAAATTGGGCAGCCAAGTGGGCTTAGTGAACTGATCATTACCACCAAGTATCATCAAGATTTGTTGAAAAAATATTTGCTGAGATTTCAGCAAACTAGTAGTTTTTTGGAAGCTTGGCAACCCCTTTCAAACGAAAGTGTTTTCCACCAGTGTCTGCATGGGGTACTTCAAGAGGAAACAAACCATAGAGATAGAACTTAGAACTATTTCATTTGGTCAAGTTTCAAGGAGCTAGCACAAACCGTGTTTGATTTAGAGTTTCCAACACATCTATCTATATAGGAGAAAACAGAGTGAAACCTAAAAATTCAAAGTGTTACTGGAAACGAACGCTTGAACCTAGAAGAGTGAAAATTGGGCAGCCAAGTGGGCTTAGTGAACTGATCATTACCACCAAGTTTCATCAAGATTTGGTGAAAAAATGTTTGCTGAGATTTCAGCAAACTAGTAGTTTTTGGGAAGCTTGGCAACCCCTTTGAAACGAAAGTGTTTTCCACCAGTGTCTGCATGGGGTACTTCAAGAGCAAACAAACCATAGAGATAGAACTTAGAACTACTTCATTTGGTCAAGTTTCAAGGAGCTAGCACAAACCGTGTTTGATTTAGAGTTTCCAACACATCTATCTATATAGGAGAAAACAGAGTGAAACCTAAAAATTCAAATATTACTGGAAACGAACGCTTGAACCTAGAAGAGTGAAAATTCTGCACCAAGTGGGCTTAGTGAACTGATCATTACCACCAAGTGTCATCAAGATTTGGTGAAAAAATGTTTGATGAGATTTCAGCAAACTAGTAGTTTTTGGAAAGCTTGGCAACCCCTTTCAAACGAAAGTGTTTTCCACCAGTGTCTGCATGGGGTACTTCAAGAGCAAACAAACCATAGAGATAGAACTTAGAACTACTTCATTTGGTCAAGTTTCAAGGAGCTAGCACAAACCGTGTTTGATTTAGAGTTTCCAACACATCTATCTTTATGGGAGAAAACAGAGTGAAACCTAAAAATTGAAAGTGTTACTGGAAACGAACGCTTAAATGTAGAAGAGTGAAAATTGGGCACCCAAGTGGGCTTAGTGAACTGATCATTACCACCAAGTATCATCAAGATTTGGTGAAAAAATGTTTGCTGAGATTTCAGCAAACTAGTAGTTTTTTGGAAGCTTGGCAACCACTTTCAAACGAAAGTGTTTTCCACCAGTGTCTGCATGGGGTACTTCAAGAGGAAACAAACCATAGAGATAGAACTTAGAACTACTTCATTTGGTCAAGTTTCAAGGAGCTAGCACAAACCGTGTTTGATTTAGAATTCCAAACACACCTATCTAGATAGGAGAAAACAGAGTGAAACCTAAAATTTCAAAGTGTTACTGGAAACGAACGCTTGAACGTAGAAGAGTGAAAATTGGGCACCCAAGTGGGCTTAGTGAACTGATCATTACCACCAAGTATCGTGAAGATTTGGTGAAAAAATGTTTGCTGAGATTTCAGAAAACTAGTAGTTTTTTGGAAGCTTGGCAACCCCTTTCAAACGAAAGTGTTTTAAACCAGTGTCTGTATGGCGTACTTCAAGAGGAAACAAACCATAGAGATAGAACTTAGAACTACTTCATTTGGTCAAGTTTCAAGGAGCTAGCACAAACCGTGTTTGATTTAGAGTTTCCAACACATCTATCTATATAGGAGAAAACAGAGTGAAACCTAAAAATTCAAAGTGTTACTGGAAACGAACGCTTGAACCTAGAAGAGTGAAAATTGGGCAGCCAAGTGGGCTTAGTGAACTGATCATTACCACCAAGTATCATCAAGATTTGGTGAAAAATGTTTGCTGAGATTTCAGGAAACTAGTAGTTTTTGGGAAGCTTGGCAACCCCTTTCAAACGAAAGTGTTTTCCACCAGTGTCTGCATGGGGTACTTCAAGAGCAAACAAACCATAGAGATAGAACTTAGAACTACTTCATTTGGTCAAGTTTCAAGGAGCTAGCACAAACCGTGTTTGATTTAGAGTTTCCAACACATCTATCTATATAGGAGAAAACAGAGTGAAACCTAAAAATTCAAAGTGTTACTGGAAACAAACGCTTGAACCTAGAAGAGTGAAAATTGGGCACCCAAGTGGGCTTAGTGAACTGATCATTACCACCAAGGATCATCAAGATTTGGTGAAAAAAATGTTTGCTGAGATTTCAGCAAATTAGTAGTTTTTTGGAAGCTTGGCAACCCCTTTCAAACGAAAGTGTTTTCCACCAGTGTCTGCATGGGGTACTTCAAGAGGAAAGAAACCATAGAGATAGAACTTAGAACTACTTCATTTGGTCAAGTTTCAAGGAGCTAGCACAAACCGTGTTTGATTTAGAATTCCAAACACAGCTATCTATATAGGAGAAAACAGAGTGAAACCTAAAATTTCAAAGTGTTACTGGAAACGAACGCTTGAACCTAGAAGAGTGAAAATTGGGCAGCCAAGTGGGCTTAGTGAACTGATCATTACCACCAAGTATCATCAAGATTTGGTGAAAAAATGTTTGCTGAGATTTCAGCAAATTAGTAGTTTTTTGGAAGCATGGCAACCCCTTTCAAACGAAAGTGTTTTCCACCAGTGTCTGCATGGGGTACTTCAAGAGGAAACAAACCATAGAGACAGAACTTAGAACTACTTCATTTGGTCAAGTTTCAAGGAGCTAGCACAATCCGTGTTTGATTTAGAATTCCAAACACAGCTATCTATATAGGAGAAAACAGAGTGAAACCTAAAATTTCAAAGTGTTACTGGAAACGAACGCTTGAACCTAGAAGAGTGAAAATTGGGCAGCCAAGTGGGCTTAGTGAACTGATCATTACCACCAAGTATCATCATGATTTGGTGAAAAAATGTTTGCTGAGATTTCAGCAAATTAGTAGTTTTTTGGAAGCTTGGCAACCCCTTTCAAACGAAAGTGTTTTCCACCAGTGTCTGCATGGGGTACTTCAAGAGGAAACAAACCAGAGAGATAGAACTTAGAACTACTTCATTTGGTCAAGTTTCAAGGAGCTAGCACAAACCGTGTTTGATTTAGAATTCCAAACACAGCTATCTATATAGGAGAAAACAGAGTGAAACCTAAAATTTCAAAGTGTTACTGGAAACGAACGCTTGAACCTAGAAGAGTGAAAATTGGGCAGCCAAGTGGGCTTAGTGAACTGATCATTACCACCAAGTATCATCAAGATTTGTTGAAAAAATATTTGCTGAGATTTCAGCAAACTAGTAGTTTTTTGGAAGCTTGGCAACCCCTTTCAAACGAAAGTGTTTTCCACCAGTGTCTGCATGGGGTACTTCAAGAGGAAACAAACCATAGAGATAGAACTTAGAACTATTTCATTTGGTCAAGTTTCAAGGAGCTAGCACAAACCGTGTTTGATTTAGAGTTTCCAACACATCTATCTATATAGGAGAAAACAGAGTGAAACCTAAAAATTCAAAGTGTTACTGGAAACGAACGCTTGAACCTAGAAGAGTGAAAATTGGGCAGCCAAGTGGGCTTAGTGAACTGATCATTACCACCAAGTTTCATCAAGATTTGGTGAAAAAATGTTTGCTGAGATTTCAGCAAACTAGTAGTTTTTGGGAAGCTTGGCAACCCCTTTGAAACGAAAGTGTTTTCCACCAGTGTCTGCATGGGGTACTTCAAGAGCAAACAAACCATAGAGATAGAACTTAGAACTACTTCATTTGGTCAAGTTTCAAGGAGCTAGCACAAACCGTGTTTGATTTAGAGTTTCCAACACATCTATCTATATAGGAGAAAACAGAGTGAAACCTAAAAATTCAAATATTACTGGAAACGAACGCTTGAACCTAGAAGAGTGAAAATTCTGCACCCAAGTGGGCTTAGTGAACTGATCATTACCACCAAGTGTCATCAAGATTTGGTGAAAAAATGTTTGATGAGATTTCAGCAAACTAGTAGTTTTTGGAAAGCTTGGCAACCCCTTTCAAACGAAAGTGTTTTCCACCAGTGTCTGCATGGGGTACTTCAAGAGCAAACAAACCATAGAGATAGAACTTAGAACTACTTCATTTGGTCAAGTTTCAAGGAGCTAGCACAAACCGTGTTTGATTTAGAGTTTCCAACACATCTATCTTTATGGGAGAAAACAGAGTGAAACCTAAAAATTGAAAGTGTTACTGGAAACGAACGCTTAAATGTAGAAGAGTGAAAATTGGGCACCCAAGTGGGCTTAGTGAACTGATCATTACCACCAAGTATCATCAAGATTTGGTGAAAAAATGTTTGCTGAGATTTCAGCAAACTAGTAGTTTTTTGGAAGCTTGGCAACCACTTTCAAACGAAAGTGTTTTCCACCAGTGTCTGCATGGGGTACTTCAAGAGGAAACAAACCATAGAGATAGAACTTAGAACTACTTCATTTGGTCAAGTTTCAAGGAGCTAGCACAAACCGTGTTTGATTTAGAATTCCAAACACACCTATCTAGATAGGAGAAAACAGAGTGAAACCTAAAATTTCAAAGTGTTACTGGAAACGAACGCTTGAACGTAGAAGAGTGAAAATTGGGCACCCAAGTGGGCTTAGTGAACTGATCATTACCACCAAGTATCGTGAAGATTTGGTGAAAAAAATGTTTGCTGAGATTTCAGCAAACTAGTAGTTTTTTGGAAGCTTGGCAACCCCTTTCAAACGAAAGTGTTTTAAACCAGTGTCTGTATGGCGTACTTCAAGAGGAAACAAACCATAGAGATAGAACTTAGAACTACTTCATTTGGTCAAGTTTCAAGGAGCTAGCACAAACCGTGTTTGATTTAGAGTTTCCAACACATCTATCTATATAGGAGAAAACAGAGTGAAACCTAATAATTCAAAGTGTTACTGGAAACGAACGCTTGAACCTAGAAGAGTGAAAATTGGGCAGCCAAGTGGGCTTAGTGAACTGATCATTACCACCAAGTATCATCAAGATTTGGTGAAAAATGTTTGCTGAGATTTCAGGAAACTAGTAGTTTTTGGGAAGCTTGGCAACCCCTTTCAAACGAAAGTGTTTTCCACCAGTGTCTGCATGGGGTACTTCAAGAGCAAACAAACCATAGAGATAGAACTTAGAACTACTTCATTTGGTCAAGTTTCAAGGAGCTAGCACAAACCGTGTTTGATTTAGAGTTTCCAACACATCTATCTATATAGGAGAAAACAGAGTGAAACCTAAAAATTCAAAGTGTTACTGGAAACAAACGCTTGAACCTAGAAGAGTGAAAATTGGGCACCCAAGTGGGCTTAGAGAACTGATCATTACCACCAAGGATCATCAAGATTTGGTGAAAAAATGTTTGCTGAGATTTTAGCAAAATAGTAGTTTTTGGAAGCTTGGCAACCCCTTTCAAACGAAAGTGTTTTCCACCAGTGTCTGCATGGGGTACTTCAAGAGGAAAGAAACCATACAGAGAGAACTTAGAACTACTTCATTTGGTCAAGTTTGAAGGAGCTAGCACAAACAGTGTTTGATTTAGAATTAAAAACACCGCTATCTATATAGGAGAAAACAGAGTGAAACCAAAAAATTCAAAGTGTTACTGGAAACGAACGCTTGAACCTAGAAGAGTGAAAATTGGACAGCCAAGTGGGCTTAGTGAACTGATCCTTACCACCAAGTATCATCAAGATTTGGTGAAAAAATGTTTGCTGAGATTTCAGCAAACTAGTAGTTTTTTGGAGGCTTGGCAACCCCTTTTAAACGAAAGTGTTTTTCACCAGTCTCTGCATGGGGTACTTCAAGAGGAAACAAACCAGAGAGATAGAACTTAGAACTACTTCATTTGGTCAAGTTTCAAAGAGCTAGCACAAACCGTGTTTGATTTAGAATTCCAAACACACCTATCTATATAGGAGAAAACAGAGTGAAACCTAAAATTTCAAAGTGTTACTGGAAACGAACGCTTGAACCTAGAAGAGTGAAAATTGGGCACCCAAGTGGGCTTAGTGAACTGATCATTACCACCAAGTATCGTGAAGATTTGGTGAAAAATGTTTGCTGAGATTTCAGCAAACTAGTAGTTTTTTGGAAGCTTGGCAACCCCTTTCAAACGAAAGTGTTTTCCACCAGTGTCTGCATGGGGTACTTCAAGAGGAAACAATCCAGAGAGATAGAACTTAGGACTACTTCATTTGGTCAAGTTTCAAGGAGCTAGCACAAACCGTGTTTGATTTAGAATTCCAAACAGCTATCTATAAAGGAGAAAACAGAGTGAAACTTAAAATTTCAAAGTGTTACTGGAAACGAACGCTTGAACCTAGAAGAGTGAAAATTGGGCAGCCAAGTGGGCTTAGTGAACTGATCATTACCACCAAGTATCATCAAGATTTGGTGAAAAAAATGTTTGCTGAGATTTCAGCAAACTAGTAGTTTTTGGAAAGCTTGGCAACCCCTTTCAAACGAAAGTGTTTTCCACCAGTGTCTGCATGGGGTACTTCAAGAGCAAACAAACCATAGAGATAGAACTTAGAACTACTTCATTTGGTCAAGTTTCAAGGAGCTAGCACAAACCGTGTTTGATTTAGAGTTTCCAACACATCTATCTTTATGGGAAAAAACAGAGTGAAACCTAAAAATTGAAAGTGTTACTGGAAACGAACGCTTAAATGTAGAAGAGTGAAAATTGGGCACCCAAGTGGGCTTAGTGAACTGATCATTACCACTAAGTATCATCAAGATTTGGTGAAAAAATGTTTGCTGAGATTTCAGCAAACTAGTAGTTTTGTGGAAGCTTGGCAACCACTTTCAAACGAAAGTGTTTTCCACCAGTGTCTGCATGGGGTACTTCAAGAGGAAACAAACCATAGAGATAGAACTTAGAACTACTTCATTTGGTCAAGTTTCAAGGAGCTCGCACAAACCGTGTTTGATTTAGAATTCCAAACACACCTATCTAGATAGGAGAAAACAGAGTGAAACCTAAAATTTCAAAGTGTTACTGGAAACGAACGCTTGAACCTAGAAGAGTGAAAATTGGGCACCCAAGTGGGCTTAGTGAACTGATCATTACCACCAAGTATCGTGAAGATTTGGTGAAAAAATGTTTGCTGAGATTTCAGCAAACTAGTAGTTTTTTGGAAGCTTGGCAACCCCTTTCAAACGAAAGTGTTTTAAACCAGTGTCTGTATGGCGTACTTCAAGAGGAAACAAACCATAGAGATAGAACTTAGAACTACTTCATTTGGTCAAGTTTCAAGGAGCTAGCACAAACCGTGTTTGATTTAGAGTTTCCAACACATCTATCTATATAGGAGAAAACAGAGTGAAACCTAAAAATTCAAAGTGTTACTGGAAACGAACGCTTGAACCTAGAAGAGTGAAAATTGGGCAGCCAAGTGGGCTAAGTGAACTGATCATTACCACCAAGTATCATCAAGATTTGGTGAAAAATGTTTGCTGAGATTTCAGGAAACTAGTAGTTTTTTGGAAGCTTGGCAACCCCTTTCAAACGAAAGTGTTTTCCACCAGTGTCTGCATGGGGTACTTCAAGAAAAAACAAACCATAGAGATAGAACTTAGAACTACTTCATTTGGTCAAGTTTCAAGGAGCTAGCAGAAACCGTGTTTGATTTAGAGTTTCCAACACATCTATCTATATAGGAGAAAACAGAGTGAAACCTAAAAATTCAAAGTGTTACTGGAAACGAACGCTTGAACCTAGAAGAGTGAAAATTGGGCAGCCAAGTGGGCTTAGTGAACTGATCATTACCACCAAGTATCATCAAGATTTGGTGAAAAAATATTTGCTGAGATTTCAGCAAACTAGTAGTTTTTTGGAAGCTTGGCAACCCCTTTCAAACGAAAGTGTTTTCCACCAGTGTCTGCATGGGGTACTTCAAGAGGAAACAAACCATAGAGATAGAACTAAGAACTATTTCATTTGGTCAAGTTTCAAGGAGCTAGCACAAACCGTGTTTGATTTAGAGTTTCCAACACATCTATCTATATAGGAGAAAACAGAGTGAAACCTAAAAATTCAAAGTGTTACTGGAAACGAACGCTTGAACCTAGAAGAGTGAAAATTGGGCAGCCAAGTGGGCTTCGTGAACTGATCATTACCACCAAGTTTCATCAAGATTTGGTGAAAAAATGTTTGCTGAGATTTCAGCAAACTAGTAGTTTTTGGAAAGCTTGGCAACCCCTTTAAAACGAAAGTCTTTTCCACCAGTGTCTGCATGGGGTATTTCAAGAGCAAACAAACCATAGAGATAGAACTTAGAACTACTTCATTTGGTCAAGTTTCAAGGAGCTAGCACAAACCGTGTTTGATTTAGAGTTTCCAACACATCTATCTATATAGGAGAAAACAGAGTGAAACCTAAAAATTCAAATATTACTGGAAACGAACGCTTGAACCTAGAAGAGTGAAAATTGGGCACCCAAGTGGGCTTAGTGAACTGATCATTACCACCAAGTATCATCAAGATTTGGTGAAAAAATGTTTGATGAGATTTCAGCAAACTAGTAGTTTTTGGAAAGCTTGGCAACCCCTTTCAAACGAAAGTGTTTTCCACCAGTGTCTGCATGGGGTACTTCAAGAGCAAACAAAGCATAGAGATAGAACTTAGAACTACTTCATTTGGTCAAGTTTCAAGGAGCTAGCACAAACCGTGTTTGATTTAGAGTTTCCAACACATCTATCTTTATGGGAGAAAACAGAGTGAAACCTAAAAATTGAAAGTGTTACTGGAAACGAATGCTTAACCGTAGAAGAGTGAAAATTGGGCACCCAAGTGGGCTTAGTGAACTGATCATTACCACCAAGTATCATCAAGATTTGGTGAAAAAATGTTTGCTGAGATTTCAGCAAACTAGTAGTTTTTTGGAAGCTTGGCAACCACTTTCAAACGAAAGTGTTTTCCACCAGTGTCTGCATGGGGTACTTCAAGAGGAAACAAACCATAGAGATAGAACTTAGAACTACTTCATTTGGTCAAGTTTCAAGGAGCTAGCACAAACCGTGTTTGATTTAGAATTCCAAACACACCTATCTAGATAGGAGAAAACAGAGTGAAACCTAAAATTTCAAAGTGTTACTGGAAACGAACGCTTGAACCTAGAAGAGTGAAAATTGGGCACCCAAGTGGGCTTAGTGAACTGATCATTACCACCAAGTATCGTGAAGATTTGGTGAAAAAATGTTTGCTGAGATTTCAGCAAACTAGTAGTTTTTTGGAAGCTTGGCAACCCCTTTCAAACGAAAGTGTTTTAAACCAGTGTCTGCATGGCGTACTTCAAGAGGAAACAAACCATAGAGATAGAACTTAGAACTCCTTCATTTGGTCAAGTTTCAAGGAGCTAGCACAAACCGTGTTTGATTTAGAGTTTCCAACACATCTATCTATATAGGAGAAAACAGAGTGAAACCTAAAAATTCAAAGTGTTACTGGAAACGAACGCTTGAACCTAGAAGAGTGAAAATTGGGCAGCCAAGTGGGCTTAGTGAACTGATCATTACCACCAAGTATCATCAAGATTTGGAGAAAAATGTTTGCTGAGATTTCAGGAAACTAGTAGTTTTTGGGAAGCTTGGCAACCCCTTTCAAACGAAAGTGTTTTCCACCAGTGTCTGCATGGGGTACTTTAAGAGCAAACAAACCATAGAGATAGAACTTAGAACTACTTCATGTGGTCAAGTTTCAAGGAGCTAGCACAAACCGTGTTTGATTTAGAGTTTCCAACACATCTATCTATATAGGAGAAAACAGAGTGAAACCTAAAAATTCAAAGTGTTACTGGAAACAAACGCTTGAACCTAGAAGAGTGAAAATTGGGCACCCAATTGGGCTTAGTGAACTGATCATTACCACCAAGGATCATCAAGATTTGGTGAAAAAATGTTTGCTGAGATTTTAGCAAACTAGTAGTTTTTTGGAAGCTTGGCAACCCCTTTCAAATGAAAGTGTTTTCCACCAGTGTCTGCATGGGGTACTTCAAGAGGAAAGAAACCATACAGATAGAACTTAGAACTACTTCATTTGGTCAAGTTTGAAGGAGCTAGCACAAACAGTGTTTGATTTAGAATTAAAAACACCGCTATCTATATAGGAGAAAACAGAGTGAAACCAAAAAATTCAAAGTGTTACTGGAAACGAACGCTTGAACCTAGAAGAGTGAAAATTGGACAGCCAAGTGGGCTTAGTGAACTGATACGTACCACCAAGTATCATCAAGATTTGGTGAAAAAATGTTTGCTGAGATTTCAGCAAACTAGTAGTTTTTTGGAGGCTTGGCAACCCCTTTTAAACGAAAGTGTTTTTCACCAGTCTCTGCATGGGGTACTTCAAGAGGAAACAATCCAGAGAGATAGAACTTAGAACTACTTCATTTGGTCAAGTTTCAAAGAGCTAGCACAAACCGTGTTTGATTTAGAATTCCAAACACACCTATCTATATAGGAGAAAACAGAGTGAAACCTAAAATTTCAAAGTGTTACTGGAAACGAACGCTTGAACCTAGAAGAGTGAAAATTGGGCACCCAAGTGGGCTTAGTGAACTGATCATTACCACCAAGTATCGTGAAGATTTGGTGAAAAAATGTTTGCTGAGATTTCAGCAAACTAGTAGTTTTTTGGAAGCTTGGCAACCCCTTTCAAACGAAAGTGTTTTCCACCAGTGTCTGCATGGGGTACTTCAAGAGGAAACAATCCAGAGAGATAGAACTTAGAACTACTTCATTTGGTCAAGTTTCAAGGAGCTAGCACAAACCGTGTTTGATTTAGAATTCCAAACAGCTATCTATAAAGGAGAAAACAGAGTGAAACCTAAAATTTCAAAGTGTTACTGGAAACGAACGCTTGAACCTAGAAGAGTGAAAATTGGGCAGCCAAGTGGGCTTAGTGAACTGATCATTACCACCAAGTATCATCAAGATTTGGTGAAAAAAATGTTTGCTGAGATTTCAGCAAATTAGTAGTTTTTTGGAAGCTTGGCAACCCCTTTCAAACGAAAGTGTTTTCCAAGAGTGTCTGCATGGGGTACTTCAAGAGGAAAGAAACCATAGAGATAGAACTTAGAACTACTTCATTTGGTCAAGTTTCAAGGAGCTAGCACAAACCGTGTTTGATTTAGAATTCCAAACACAGCTATCTATATAGGAGAAAACAGAGTGAAACCTAAAATTTCAAAGTGTTACTGGAAACGAACGCTTGAACCTAGAAGAGTGAAAATTGGGCAGCCAAGTGGGCTTAGTGAACTGATCATTACCACCAAGTATCATCAAGATTTGGTGAAAAAATATTTGCTGAGATTTCAGCAAACTAGTAGTTTTTTGGAAGCTTGGCAACCCCTTTCAAACGAAAGTGTTTTCCACCAGTGTCTTCATGGGGTACTTCAAGAGGAAACAAACCAGAGAGATAGAACTTAGAACTACTTCATTTGGTCAAGTTTCAAGGAGCTAGCACAAACCGTGTTTGATTTAAAATTCCAAACACAGCTATCTATATAGGAGAAAACAGAGTGAAACCTAAAATTTCAAAGTGTTAATGGAAACGAACGCTTGAACCTAGAAGAGTGAAAATTGGGCAGCCAAGTGGGCTTAGTGAACTCATCATTACCACCAAGTATCATCAAGATTTGGTGAAAAAATATTTGCTGAGATTTCAGCAAACTAGTAGTTTTTTGGAAGCTTGGCAACCCCTTTCAAACGAAAGTGTTTTCCACCAGTGTCTGCATGGGGTACTTCAAGAGGAAACAAACCATAGAGATAGAACTTAGAACTACTTCATTTGCTCAAGTTTCAAGGAGCTAGCAGAAACCGTGTTTGATTTAGAGTTTCCAACACATCTATCTATATAGGAGAAAACAGAGTGAAACCTAAAAATTCAAAGTGTTACTGGAAAAGAACGCTTGAAGATAGAAGAGTGAAAATTGGGCAGCCAAGTGGGCTAGTGAACTGATCATTACCACCAAGTATCATCAAGATTTGGTGAAAAAATGTTTGCTGAGATTTCAGCAAATTAGTAGTTTTTTGGAAGCTTGGCAACCCCTTTCAAACGAAAGTGTTTTCCACCAGTGTCTGCATGGGGTAATTCAAGAGGAAACAAACCATAGAGACAGAACTTAGAACTACTTCATTTGGTCACGTTTCAAGGAGCTAGCACAATCCGTGTTTGATTTAGAATTCCAAACACAGCTATCTATATAGGAGAAAACAGAGTGAAACCTAAAATTTCAAAGTGTTACTGGAAACGAACGCTTGAACCTAGAAGAGTGAAAATTGGGCAGCCAAGTGGGCTTAGTGAACTGATCATTACCACCAAGTATCATCATGATTTGGTGAAAAAATGTTTGCTGAGATTTCAGCAAATTAGTAGTTTTTTGGAAGCTTGGCAACCCCTTTCAAACGAAAGTGTTTTCCACCAGTGTCTGCATGGGGTACTTCAAGAGGAAACAAACCAGAGAGATAGAACTTAGAACTACTTCATTTGGTCAAGTTTCAAGGAGCTAGAACAAACCGTGTTTGATTTAGAATTCCAAACACAGCTATCTATATAGGAGAAAACAGAGTGAAACCTAAAATTTCAAAGTGTTACTGGAAACGAACGCTTGAACCTAGAAGAGTGAAAATTGGGCAGCCAAGTGGGCTTAGTGAACTGATCATTACCACCAAGTATCATCAAGATTTGTTGAAAAAATATTTGCTGAGATTTCAGCAAACTAGTAGTTTTTTGGAAGCTTGGCAACCCCTTTCAAACGAAAGTGTTTTCCACCAGTGTCTGCATGGGGTACTTCAAGAGGAAACAAACCATAGAGATAGAACTTAGAACTATTTCATTTGGTCAAGTTTCAAGGAGCTAGCACAAACCGTGTTTGATTTAGAGTTTCCAACACATCTATCTATATAGGAGAAAACAGAGTGAAACCTAAAAATTCAAAGTGTTACTGGAAACGAACGCTTGAACCTAGAAGAGTGAAAATTGGGCAGCCAAGTGGGCTTAGTGAACTGATCATTACCACCAAGTTTCATCAAGATTTGGTGAAAAAATGTTTGCTGAGATTTCAGCAAACTAGTAGTTTTTGGGAAGCTTGGCAACCCCTTTGAAACGAAAGTGTTTTCCACCAGTGTCTGCATGGGGTACTTCAAGAGCAAACAAACCATAGAGATAGAACTTAGAACTACTTCATTTGGTCAAGTTTCAAGGAGCTAGCACAAACCGTGTTTGATTTAGAGTTTCCAACACATCTATCTATATAGGAGAAAACAGAGTGAAACCTAAAAATTCAAATATTACTGGAAACGAACGCTTGAACCTAGAAGAGTGAAAATTCTGCACCCAAGTGGGCTTAGTGAACTGATCATTACCACCAAGTGTCATCAAGATTTGGTGAAAAAATGTTTGATGAGATTTCAGCAAACTAGTAGTTTTTGGAAAGCTTGGCAACCCCTTTCAAACGAAAGTGTTTTCCACCAGTGTCTGCATGGGGTACTTCAAGAGCAAACAAACCATAGAGATAGAACTTAGAACTACTTCATTTGGTCAAGTTTCAAGGAGCTAGCACAAACCGTGTTTGATTTAGAGTTTCCAACACATCTATCTTTATGGGAGAAAACAGAGTGAAACCTAAAAATTGAAAGTGTTACTGGAAACGAACGCTTAAATGTAGAAGAGTGAAAATTGGGCACCCAAGTGGGCTTAGTGAACTGATCATTACCACCAAGTATCATCAAGATTTGGTGAAAAAATGTTTGCTGAGATTTCAGCAAACTAGTAGTTTTTTGGAAGCTTGGCAACCACTTTCAAACGAAAGTGTTTTCCACCAGTGTCTGCATGGGGTACTTCAAGAGGAAACAAACCATAGAGATAGAACTTAGAACTACTTCATTTGGTCAAGTTTCAAGGAGCTAGCACAAACCGTGTTTGATTTAGAATTCCAAACACACCTATCTAGATAGGAGAAAACAGAGTGAAACCTAAAATTTCAAAGTGTTACTGGAAACGAACGCTTGAACGTAGAAGAGTGAAAATTGGGCACCCAAGTGGGCTTAGTGAACTGATCATTACCACCAAGTATCGTGAAGATTTGGTGAAAAAATGTTTGCTGAGATTTCAGCAAACTAGTAGTTTTTTGGAAGCTTGGCAACCCCTTTCAAACGAAAGTGTTTTAAACCAGTGTCTGTATGGCGTACTTCAAGAGGAAACAAACCATAGAGATAGAACTTAGAACTACTTCATTTGGTCAAGTTTCAAGGAGCTAGCACAAACCGTGTTTGATTTAGAGTTTCCAACACATCTATCTATATAGGAGAAAACAGAGTGAAACCTAATAATTCAAAGTGTTACTGGAAACGAACGCTTGAACCTAGAAGAGTGAAAATTGGGCAGCCAAGTGGGCTTAGTGAACTGATCATTACCACCAAGTATCATCAAGATTTGGTGAAAAATGTTTGCTGAGATTTCAGGAAACTAGTAGTTTTTGGGAAGCTTGGCAACCCCTTTCAAACGAAAGTGTTTTCCACCAGTGTCTGCATGGGGTACTTCAAGAGCAAACAAACCATAGAGATAGAACTTAGAACTACTTCATTTGGTCAAGTTTCAAGGAGCTAGCACAAACCGTGTTTGATTTAGAGTTTCCAACACATCTATCTATATAGGAGAAAACAGAGTGAAACCTAAAAATTCAAAGTGTTACTGGAAACAAACGCTTGAACCTAGAAGAGTGAAAATTGGGCACCCAAGTGGGCTTAGAGAACTGATCATTACCACCAAGGATCATCAAGATTTGGTGAAAAAATGTTTGCTGAGATTTTAGCAAAATAGTAGTTTTTTGGAAGCTTGGCAACCCCTTTCAAACGAAAGTGTTTTCCACCAGTGTCTGCATGGGGTACTTCAAGAGGAAAGAAACCATACAGAGAGAACTTAGAACTACTTCATTTGGTCAAGTTTGAAGGAGCTAGCACAAACAGTGTTTGATTTAGAATTAAAAACACCGCTATCTATATAGGAGAAAACAGAGTGAAACCAAAAAATTCAAAGTGTTACTGGAAACGAACGCTTGAACCTAGAAGAGTGAAAATTGGACAGCCAAGTGGGCTTAGTGAACTGATCCTTACCACCAAGTATCATCAAGATTTGGTGAAAAAATGTTTGCTGAGATTTCAGCAAACTAGTAGTTTTTTGGAGGCTTGGCAACCCCTTTTAAACGAAAGTGTTTTTCACCAGTCTCTGCATGGGGTACTTCAAGAGGAAACAAACCAGAGAGATAGAACTTAGAACTACTTCATTTGGTCAAGTTTCAAAGAGCTAGCACAAACCGTGTTTGATTTAGAATTCCAAACACACCTATCTATATAGGAGAAAACAGAGTGAAACCTAAAATTTCAAAGTGTTACTGGAAACGAACGCTTGAACCTAGAAGAGTGAAAATTGGGCACCCAAGTGGGCTTAGTGAACTGATCATTACCACCAAGTATCGTGAAGATTTGGTGAAAAATGTTTGCTGAGATTTCAGCAAACTAGTAGTTTTTTGGAAGCTTGGCAACCCCTTTCAAACGAAAGTGTTTTCCACCAGTGTCTGCATGGGGTACTTCAAGAGGAAACAATCCAGAGAGATAGAACTTAGGACTACTTCATTTGGTCAAGTTTCAAGGAGCTAGCACAAACCGTGTTTGATTTAGAATTCCAAAGAGCTATCTATAAAGGAGAAAACAGAGTGAAACTTAAAATTTCAAAGTGTTACTGGAAACGAACGCTTGAACCTAGAAGAGTGAAAATTGGGCAGCCAAGTGGGCTTAGTGAACTGATCATTACCACCAAGTATCATCAAGATTTGGTGAAAAAAATGTTTGCTGAGATTTCAGCAAACTAGTAGTTTTTGGAAAGCTTGGCAACCCCTTTCAAACGAAAGTGTTTTCCACCAGTGTCTGCATGGGGTACTTCAAGAGCAAACAAACCATAGAGATAGAACTTAGAACTACTTCATTTGGTCAAGTTTCAAGGAGCTAGCACAAACCGTGTTTGATTTAGAGTTTCCAACACATCTATCTTTATGGGAAAAAACAGAGTGAAACCTAAAAATTGAAAGTGTTACTGGAAACGAACGCTTAAATGTAGAAGAGTGAAAATTGGGCACCCAAGTGGGCTTAGTGAACTGATCATTACCACTAAGTATCATCAAGATTTGGTGAAAAAATGTTTGCTGAGATTTCAGCAAACTAGTAGTTTTGTGGAAGCTTGGCAACCACTTTCAAACGAAAGTGTTTTCCACCAGTGTCTGCATGGGGTACTTCAAGAGGAAACAATCCAGAGAGATAGAACTTAGAACTACTTCATTTGGTCAAGTTTCAAGGAGCTAGCACAAACCGTGTTTGATTTAGAATTCCAAACAGCTATCTATAAAGGAGAAAACAGAGTGAAACCTAAAATTTCAAAGTGTTACTGGAAACGAACGCTTGAACCTAGAAGAGTGAAAATTGGGCAGCCAAGTGGGCTTAGTGAACTGATCATTACCACCAAGTATCATCAAGATTTGGTGAAAAAAATGTTTGCTGAGATTTCAGCAAATTAGTAGTTTTTTGGAAGCTTGGCAACCCCTTTCAAACGAAAGTGTTTTCCAAGAGTGTCTGCATGGGGTACTTCAAGAGGAAAGAAACCATAGAGATAGAACTTAGAACTACTTCATTTGGTCAAGTTTCAAGGAGCTAGCACAAACCGTGTTTGATTTAGAATTCCAAACACAGCTATCTATATAGGAGAAAACAGAGTGAAACCTAAAATTTCAAAGTGTTACTGGAAACGAACGCTTGAACCTAGAAGAGTGAAAATTGGGCAGCCAAGTGGGCTTAGTGAACTGATCATTACCACCAAGTATCATCAAGATTTGGTGAAAAAATATTTGCTGAGATTTCAGCAAACTAGTAGTTTTTTGGAAGCTTGGCAACCCCTTTCAAACGAAAGTGTTTTCCACCAGTGTCTTCATGGGGTACTTCAAGAGGAAACAAACCAGAGAGATAGAACTTAGAACTACTTCATTTGGTCAAGTTTCAAGGAGCTAGCACAAACCGTGTTTGATTTAAAATTCCAAACACAGCTATCTATATAGGAGAAAACAGAGTGAAACCTAAAATTTCAAAGTGTTACTGGAAACGAACGCTTGAACCTAGAAGAGTGAAAATTGGGCAGCCAAGTGGGCTTAGTGAACTCATCATTACCACCAAGTATCATCAAGATTTGGTGAAAAAATATTTGCTGAGATTTCAGCAAACTAGTAGTTTTTTGGAAGCTTGGCAACCCCTTTCAAACGAAAGTGTTTTCCACCAGTGTCTGCATGGGGTACTTCAAGAGGAAACAAACCATAGAGATAGAACTTAGAACTACTTCATTTGCTCAAGTTTCAAGGAGCTAGCAGAAACCGTGTTTGATTTAGAGTTTCCAACACATCTATCTATATAGGAGAAAACAGAGTGAAACCTAAAAATTCAAAGTGTTACTGGAAAAGAACGCTTGAACCTAGAAGAGTGAAAATTGGGCAGCCAAGTGGGCTAGTGAACTGATCATTACCACCAAGTATCATCAAGATTTGGTGAAAAAATGTTTGCTGAGATTTCAGCAAATTAGTAGTTTTTTGGAAGCTTGGCAACCCCTTTCAAACGAAAGTGTTTTCCACCAGTGTCTGCATGGGGTACTTCAAGAGGAAACAAACCATAGAGACAGAACTTAGAACTACTTCATTTGGTCAAGTTTCAAGGAGCTAGCACAATCCGTGTTTGATTTAGAATTCCAAACACAGCTATCTATATAGGAGAAAACAGAGTGAAACCTAAAATTTCAAAGTGTTACTGGAAACGAACGCTTGAACCTAGAAGAGTGAAAATTGGGCAGCCAAGTGGGCTTAGTGAACTGATCATTACCACCAAGTATCATCATGATTTGGTGAAAAAATGTTTGCTGAGATTTCAGCAAATTAGTAGTTTTTTGGAAGCTTGGCAACCCCTTTCAAACGAAAGTGTTTTCCACCAGTGTCTGCATGGGGTACTTCAAGAGGAAACAAACCAGAGAGATAGAACTTAGAACTACTTCATTTGGTCAAGTTTCAAGGAGCTAGAACAAACCGTGTTTGATTTAGAATTCCAAACACAGCTATCTATATAGGAGAAAACAGAGTGAAACCTAAAATTTCAAAGTGTTACTGGAAACGAACGCTTGAACCTAGAAGAGTGAAAATTGGGCAGCCAAGTGGGCTTAGTGAACTGATCATTACCACCAAGTATCATCAAGATTTGTTGAAAAAATATTTGCTGAGATTTCAGCAAACTAGTAGTTTTTTGGAAGCTTGGCAACCCCTTTCAAACGAAAGTGTTTTCCACCAGTGTCTGCATGGGGTACTTCAAGAGGAAACAAACCATAGAGATAGAACTTAGAACTATTTCATTTGGTCAAGTTTCAAGGAGCTAGCACAAACCGTGTTTGATTTAGAGTTTCCAACACATCTATCTATATAGGAGAAAACAGAGTGAAACCTAAAAATTCAAAGTGTTACTGGAAACGAACGCTTGAACCTAGAAGAGTGAAAATTGGGCAGCCAAGTGGGCTTAGTGAACTGATCATTACCACCAAGTTTCATCAAGATTTGGTGAAAAAATGTTTGCTGAGATTTCAGCAAACTAGTAGTTTTTGGGAAGCTTGGCAACCCCTTTGAAACGAAAGTGTTTTCCACCAGTGTCTACATGGGGTACTTCAAGAGCAAACAAACCATAGAGATAGAACTTAGAACTACTTCATTTGGTCAAGTTTCAAGGAGCTAGCACAAACCGTGTTTGATTTAGAGTTTCCAACACATCTATCTATATAGGAGAAAACAGAGTGAAACCTAAAAATTCAAATATTACTGGAAACGAACGCTTGAACCTAGAAGAGTGAAAATTGGGCAGCCAAGTGGGCTTAGTGAACTGATCATTACCACCAAGTATCATCAAGATTTGGTGAAAAAAATGTTTGCTGAGATTTCAGCAAACTAGTAGTTTTTGGAAAGCTTGGCAACCCCTTTCAAACGAAAGTGTTTTCCACCAGTGTCTGCATGGGGTACTTCAAGAGCAAACAAACCATAGAGATAGAACTTAGAACTACTTCATTTGGTCAAGTTTCAAGGAGCTAGCACAAACCGTGTTTGATTTAGAGTTTCCAACACATCTATCTTTATGGGAAAAAACAGAGTGAAACCTAAAAATTGAAAGTGTTACTGGAAACGAACGCTTAAATGTAGAAGAGTGAAAATTGGGCACCCAAGTGGGCTTAGTGAACTGATCATTACCACTAAGTATCATCAAGATTTGGTGAAAAAATGTTTGCTGAGATTTCAGCAAACTAGTAGTTTTGTGGAAGCTTGGCAACCACTTTCAAACGAAAGTGTTTTCCACCAGTGTCTGCATGGGGTACTTCAAGAGGAAACAATCCAGAGAGATAGAACTTAGAACTACTTCATTTGGTCAAGTTTCAAGGAGCTAGCACAAACCGTGTTTGATTTAGAATTCCAAACAGCTATCTATAAAGGAGAAAACAGAGTGAAACCTAAAATTTCAAAGTGTTACTGGAAACGAACGCTTGAACCTAGAAGAGTGAAAATTGGGCAGCCAAGTGGGCTTAGTGAACTGATCATTACCACCAAGTATCATCAAGATTTGGTGAAAAAAATGTTTGCTGAGATTTCAGCAAATTAGTAGTTTTTTGGAAGCTTGGCAACCCCTTTCAAACGAAAGTGTTTTCCAAGAGTGTCTGCATGGGGTACTTCAAGAGGAAAGAAACCATAGAGATAGAACTTAGAACTACTTCATTTGGTCAAGTTTCAAGGAGCTAGCACAAACCGTGTTTGATTTAGAATTCCAAACACAGCTATCTATATAGGAGAAAACAGAGTGAAACCTAAAATTTCAAAGTGTTACTGGAAACGAACGCTTGAACCTAGAAGAGTGAAAATTGGGCAGCCAAGTGGGCTTAGTGAACTGATCATTACCACCAAGTATCATCAAGATTTGGTGAAAAAATATTTGCTGAGATTTCAGCAAACTAGTAGTTTTTTGGAAGCTTGGCAACCCCTTTCAAACGAAAGTGTTTTCCACCAGTGTCTTCATGGGGTACTTCAAGAGGAAACAAACCAGAGAGATAGAACTTAGAACTACTTCATTTGGTCAAGTTTCAAGGAGCTAGCACAAACCGTGTTTGATTTAAAATTCCAAACACAGCTATCTATATAGGAGAAAACAGAGTGAAACCTAAAATTTCAAAGTGTTACTGGAAACGAACGCTTGAACCTAGAAGAGTGAAAATTGGGCAGCCAAGTGGGCTTAGTGAACTCATCATTACCACCAAGTATCATCAAGATTTGGTGAAAAAATATTTGCTGAGATTTCAGCAAACTAGTAGTTTTTTGGAAGCTTGGCAACCCCTTTCAAACGAAAGTGTTTTCCACCAGTGTCTGCATGGGGTACTTCAAGAGGAAACAAACCATAGAGATAGAACTTAGAACTACTTCATTTGCTCAAGTTTCAAGGAGCTAGCAGAAACCGTGTTTGATTTAGAGTTTCCAACACATCTATCTATATAGGAGAAAACAGAGTGAAACCTAAAAATTCAAAGTGTTACTGGAAAAGAACGCTTGAACCTAGAAGAGTGAAAATTGGGCAGCCAAGTGGGCTAGTGAACTGATCATTACCACCAAGTATCATCAAGATTTGGTGAAAAAATGTTTGCTGAGATTTCAGCAAATTAGTAGTTTTTTGGAAGCTTGGCAACCCCTTTCAAACGAAAGTGTTTTCCACCAGTGTCTGCATGGGGTACTTCAAGAGGAAACAAACCATAGAGACAGAACTTAGAACTACTTCATTTGGTCAAGTTTCAAGGAGCTAGCACAATCCGTGTTTGATTTAGAATTCCAAACACAGCTATCTATATAGGAGAAAACAGAGTGAAACCTAAAATTTCAAAGTGTTACTGGAAACGAACGCTTGAACCTAGAAGAGTGAAAATTGGGCAGCCAAGTGGGCTTAGTGAACTGATCATTACCACCAAGTATCATCATGATTTGGTGAAAAAATGTTTGCTGAGATTTCAGCAAATTAGTAGTTTTTTGGAAGCTTGGCAACCCCTTTCAAACGAAAGTGTTTTCCACCAGTGTCTGCATGGGGTACTTCAAGAGGAAACAAACCAGAGAGATAGAACTTAGAACTACTTCATTTGGTCAAGTTTCAAGGAGCTAGAACAAACCGTGTTTGATTTAGAATTCCAAACACAGCTATCTATATAGGAGAAAACAGAGTGAAACCTAAAATTTCAAAGTGTTACTGGAAACGAACGCTTGAACCTAGAAGAGTGAAAATTGGGCAGCCAAGTGGGCTTAGTGAACTGATCATTACCACCAAGTATCATCAAGATTTGTTGAAAAAATATTTGCTGAGATTTCAGCAAACTAGTAGTTTTTTGGAAGCTTGGCAACCCCTTTCAAACGAAAGTGTTTTCCACCAGTGTCTGCATGGGGTACTTCAAGAGGAAACAAACCATAGAGATAGAACTTAGAACTATTTCATTTGGTCAAGTTTCAAGGAGCTAGCACAAACCGTGTTTGATTTAGAGTTTCCAACACATCTATCTATATAGGAGAAAACAGAGTGAAACCTAAAATTCAAAGTGTTACTGGAAACGAACGCTTGAACCTAGAAGAGTGAAAATTGGGCAGCCAAGTGGGCTTAGTGAACTGATCATTACCACCAAGTTTCATCAAGATTTGGTGAAAAAATGTTTGCTGAGATTTCAGCAAACTAGTAGTTTTTGGGAAGCTTGGCAACCCCTTTGAAACGAAAGTGTTTTCCACCAGTGTCTACATGGGGTACTTCAAGAGCAAACAAACCATAGAGATAGAACTTAGAACTACTTCATTTGGTCAAGTTTCAAGGAGCTAGCACAAACCGTGTTTGATTTAGAGTTTCCAACACATCTATCTATATAGGAGAAAACAGAGTGAAACCTAAAAATTCAAATATTACTGGAAACGAACGCTTGAACCTAGAAGAGTGAAAATTCTGCACCCAAGTGGGCTTAGTGAACTGATCATTACCACCAAGTGTCATCAAGATTTGGTGAAAAAAATGTTTGATGAGATTTCAGCAAACTAGTAGTTTTTGGAAAGCTTGGCAACCCCTTTCAAACGAAAGTGTTTTCCACCAGTGTCTGCATGGGGTACTTCAAGAGCAAACAAACCATAGAGATAGAACTTAGAACTACTTCATTTGGTCAAGTTTCAAGGAGC